>NC_087085.1:45923554-46223554 GCF_036172545.1 Culicoides brevitarsis | reverse complement strand
CTTCTTTCACGCAGCAACGTCACATGTCGGATTCTCAGGTTAATAATAGACGATCAAAAGCACTTCGGAATGGGAAGTTGGTAGATGAGAAATGGTCAGGTGTTCAAGTACGTTTTTGTGACACGTCTTTTATTTTTGGTTAACTCTTCTTATCATAAATTTTTGTTTTAAAAATAGGTTGGCGACGTTGTTCGTATGGATAATGATCAATTCGTTGCTGCTGATATTCTCCTTTTGTCATCAAGTGAGCCCAATGGGCTATGTTTCATTGAAACAGCGGAGCTTGATGGCGAAACAAACCTAAAAATAAAGCAATGTCTTACGGAAACTGCGGAAATGGGATGTCAAGAAGATCTATTGTGGCAATTTAACGGAGAAATAATCTGTGAACCGCCAAATAATCTCTTGAACAAGTTCGAGGGGACGTTATATTGGAGAAATCAACGTTTCGCATTGGATAATGAGAAAATATTGTTAAGAGGATGTGTGATTCGTAACACGCAATGGTGTTATGGAGTTGTTGTCTTTGCTGGAAAGGATACGAAATTGATGCAAAATTCAGGAAAAGCAACTTTTAAGCGAACAACTATTGATAGATTACTGAATTTCATCATTATCGGGGTAAGATAAAAAAAACCTTCTACTCGTATTATAAACAAAAATCCTTTTTTTTATAGATCGTTTTCTTTCTCCTTTCGATTTGTGGGTTTTGTTCAATTGCATCAGCAATTTGGGAAGGCCTCGTTGGATATGATTTTCGTGTTTATCTTCCGTGGGATAAAATTATACCTGATCATCCTTTTCAAGGCGCAACAGTTCTCGGATTTTTGGTTTTCTTTTCTTATGCCATCGTCATGAACACAGTTGTGCCGATTTCCTTATACGTTTCTGTTGAAGTTATTCGTTTTGCTCAATCATTTCAAATAAACTGGGATGACAAAATGTACCATAAAGACTCCAATACACATGCCAAAGCCCGAACAACGACTCTTAATGAAGAATTGGGTCAAATCCAATACATATTTTCCGATAAAACGGGAACTCTCACGCAAAATATAATGACATTCAATAAATGTAGCATATCGGGACGCGCTTATGGAGACGTCATCGATCTCAAAACGGGAGAAGTTGTAGAATTGAGTGAGGTAAATGCTTTTCTGTTGAATAATTTATGAAAGTTGAATTGTTTTCTATTAAAAAGTAATGCACAGTTTTAATGTTAGTTCGTTGTTTGTGGTTTGATTAGAATTATTATTACATATATGACAAATGCATTTCTTTAGAAGTGTCTTCCACAGAATTTTTTAAGTTTTACTTTCATTTATCTATATAGATAGAGAGACAAATTAACATTTAAAAATCATCTTATAGATCAATGAAACTTTTTGTGTGGATAAAATATTTTTTTAAAAAAATATTTAATTAACTTTAAATAGTGTAATTTTTATTTTTTTTTTTAAATTGGATTAACATGTTTTAAGTTTTTTTCATATAAATGTAACTCCTTTGTTGCCATGAAACTAAACCTTTATGAAACATAATATACACTACTTTGGAATCTGAGCCAATTTTTTAGGTAAAATTTCTTGAAATATATTTAGCCAAAACCCTTAAACGTCAGTCAAACATCACTTTTGCTCATGGCGGATGAAGACACGTCGACAGCAGCAACAACTGCCGAATTAAATGGCGATGATACATCTGCGGAAATTGAAAACTTTTACACAAGTACTCCGAAGTCAGCGAAACACGTTGATGAGAATGCTGACAATAACAATGACTTGCTCATTTTAAGTGATCATCAAAAACGGAAAGCATTTAGACAAGCCTCGCAAAGCGAATCAGCCAAAAAACGACCCACGATTGTGAGATTCAACAACGAATCAAATAACGAGAAAAAAAATAAAATGTCTGATTCAAAACCAAATTCAGACAATAACAATTTTCTCAGACCAACGATGTCGGCTGTAACTCGTAGTATGGAAGCCCTTAACGATTTGGAAATGGGCAAAAAACGGGGATCTATGATGTCAACGACGTCAGAACCTGAAAACAGTTCAAATGATCAAAAATCGCATGTATGCATGATTTTAAACACAATAATATTTTATCATTTAGTAACCTACTCAATACTAACAAAATTCTAATTTATTGCAAAAATCAACAAAATTTAGATTTGTTCTAAATACTGTTGATTTAAAATAATTGGTTTTACATAAATTACATTCATAACAGAAGATAACAATACTAACTTGCATCTTTTGCTTGCTCAAAAAAAAAATTTTTTTTAGATGTTAATGTTTGATTGGTTTATTGCCTGCTTTTTTGTTTGTCTAATGTTTTCTTACACTTTTATTATAATATTAAGTTCATTCCTATATTTTGAAAAATTTTTCATTTCATGGTCAAATTGCTGCACAAATTAAAAATTGGGATGCTTACCTCATTTTCTCATCATAAAAATTTTATTTTTTCTGATAAAATATTCTAATTTTCAAAAATTTTTCAGATAACTGAACCTGTTGACTTTTCCTTTAATCCTTATTATGAGCCCGAATTCAAATGGTACGATCAAGGGCTTTTAGATGCCGTGCGCTCTGATGAACAACATGCCCATAGCTTTTTTCGACTTCTCGCTCTGTGTCACACTGTGATGCCTGAAGAGAAAAATGGGCGTTTAGAGTATCAAGCTCAGAGTCCCGATGAATCAGCGCTCGTTGGAGCAGCACGAAACTTTGGCTTTGTCTTTAAAGCACGTACTCCTAATAGTATTACGATAGAAGTTATGGGAAACGTAGAAGTGAGTAAATAAATATAAGTTTAGTGTCTATCAAATGAGGTTACACGCGTTTTGTCGAACGTATATTATATATGTGCGTACAAAATGAGGGACCCATCAACGTTTCGAAGGAAAAAAAATCAATATTAAAGTACATAATTTTTCCTCTTTTTTCCATTTCGTGTCTCAGGAATATGAATTATTGAGCATCCTTGATTTTAACAATGTTCGAAAGCGGATGTCTGTTATACTAAAACGTAATAATAAGCTTATGTTATACTGTAAGGGAGCTGACAATGTGATATATGATAGATTGGGACCAAATCAATACGATATCCGACAACGAACGCAAGAACACTTGAACGTAAGAAACTTTTAACATTTTGAATCACTTTAAATCTCATTTTCAAAAGTTTTATTTTATTGTTTAAACAGAAATTCGCTGGCGAGGGCTTGCGAACATTAGTATTAGCTGAAAGAGAATTAGATGAGGATTTTTTCAATGTTTGGAGACAAAAGCAACAAGAAGCTGCTCTTGCTCTCGATGGGCGTGAGGATAAATTAGGAGCAATTTACGAAGAAATAGAGTGTGATATGCAACTCGTTGGCGTCACAGCAATCGAAGATAAACTACAAGATGGCGTACCACAGACGATTGCGAATTTACAAATGGCAGGAATCAAAATTTGGGTATTGACGGGTGATAAGCAAGGTAATTTTTTTTATTGATTTGATATTCCTCAAAAATTCATTAACCTACATTTTCTTTCGTTACATGAAATTTCTGTAGAAACTGCTATAAATATCGGTTATTCATGTCAATTGTTGACCGACGATATGATTGATGTATTTATTGTTGATGGCGTCACAAAACAGGAAGTAGATCAACAATTGAAAAAGTACAGAGAATCAATCAAAATTGTCAATACATATCATCCCAACTGTAAGTGTTGCATATCAATTAAACGCATTTGACTTATTCAACTTTTTATTTACAGCTAATGGAGCCCAAGATAATATTGGGCATACACAAATTCCAACATCTGCTTTAGTTGATTCGAATCAAAAATCCCCGCCGGCAATTTCTGTCGTTACATTTAGGTGGGATAGTAATAAATATAGAAAAAATAGAGGTTATCCAGACAGGTAGAGAGGAACAAACAAACAATACCGAAAGATATTTGATTGCATTTATCGCCTTTTTATTCTGTCGTCTAACTAACGCTTGTAAAAAGTATCTTTCAATCCCCATACTTTACATATTACTCTATCTTTTATTTTGTTTTTTTTTTTGTAGAAAATTTTTTCGTTCATGGGGATGGTTTTTATTTTGTACTTAAACGCACACAAATTACACTTTTCAGTTCGCGCACTATTTTTATTTTATTATTTTTAGTTTTTTAAACACTTCATACAAATTTTATACAAAGTCGCCCAACATGGTAAAGGAACAAAAAGTGATTCGTTAAACAAACCTTACGAGGAATTTTCATCATTATACAATATTTTCAACACAAAACACGCTTTTTGGTTTCTGTAAAAAAAAACATTCTTTCAGAGTAAAGCGTTGACATCAAAAACTGTAAAATGCACCCTCTCTATTTGATCTAGATGCTGCCTCGTAAAGTATTACCATTTTTAACACTGTTAATTAATATAGAAAATAGAAGTTAATAGTAAGTTTAATTAACCTCAATACAGAAACAGGGGTGATAGTTTAAAAATCATTTTCCATTAGATTAGGCTTCTTTTGAAAGCATGTGCAGTGCATGATATGTAGAAGCTGTTAACATTTTTCCTTTTTTTAATTTTTTATAACATGTTTTACTTTGAAACATTTGCAGCGCCGAATGTGACACGATGCTCGACAACACAGAAAAGTCAAATATAACATTTCCTTCGAACGTGTTTGACGTCGAAGATAACACGGGTTTTGCAATTGTGATAAATGGTCATTCCTTGGTGCATTGTCTTACGCCTGAAATGGAAGAAAAATTCTTGGATATTGCGGCGCAATGTAAAGCTGTTATATGTTGTCGAGTAACGCCTTTACAGAAAGCACTTGTTGTCGATTTAATCAAACGAACAAAAAATGCTGTTACATTGGCTATTGGAGATGGAGCAAATGATGTTTCGATGATAAAAAGTAAAGACTTGTGAAATGTATTTGAATTTGTTTAACATGAATTTTCTTTTAGCTGCTCATGTTGGCGTCGGAATTTCGGGACAAGAAGGAATGCAAGCTGTTCTCGCCTCTGATTATTCAATAGCTCAATTCAAGTTTTTAGAACGTTTACTTTTAGTACATGGTAGATGGTCGTATTATAGGATGAGCAAATTTTTACGATATTTTTTCTACAAGAACTTTGCATTCACGTTGTGCCATTATTGGTTTGCGTTCTTTTGTGGATTTAGTGCGCAAGTAAGTTTATTTTTTTAAATGTATCAAAACTTTTTTTTAATATAAAATTTTTTTCTCAACAGACGGTGTTTGATCCGATGTTCATTTCGGTATACAATCTCTTTTATACTGCTTTACCCGTTTTAGCGTTAGGTAAGATTTTAAATTTTTTATATTTTACACAAAAACTTAAAAAAATATTTTTTTAGGAATTTTCGAACAAGATGTTTCGGACAAAATGAGTGTCGAATATCCAAAATTATACACACCGGGCCTAACAAATGCCTTATTCAATACAACAGAATTCATTCGAAGTGTTCTACATGGCGTATTTAGTTCGTTAATCCTATTTCTCATCCCATACGGAACCTATAAAGATGGAATATCGCCAAATGGATATGTTTTGTCTGATCACATGTTGTTAGGTTCTGTTGTTGCAACCATTCTTATCTTAGATAACACTGCCCAAGTAAGAATTTGCAGTTTTCGCTTTTAAACAAAAATGTATATTGATTTTCTTTGATTTGTAGATCGCTCTTGATACGTCATATTGGACTGTCTTTAATCACATCATGATTTGGGGAAGTCTCGTATGGTATTTTGTACTTGATTACTTTTACAATTACGTCATTGGAGGTCCATATGTTGGTTCTCTGACAAAAGCAATGGAAGAAGCTACATTTTGGTTTACGACAGTCATTACAGTAATTGTATTAATGCTACCAATTTTAGCATTTAGATTTTATGTATTTGATTGTTATCCAAGTTTGGCTGATAGAGTGAGTATTTTAACGAAAATCAAATTTTTCGAATGGAATACAACATTTTTTTTCTTTCAGATCCGAATGAAACAACGAGTACATCGTTTGAGTTCACGCGCAAGCCGTGATGTGTTACGAACGCCTTCTGCAAGACGACAACGTCGATCATTACGATCAGGATATGCATTTGCTCATCAAGTAAAACAGATCAAAAAATTTAAATTTTCGTTTCTAAAACATCTCTTTTTACTTTTTTAGGAAGGCTTTGGTCGTCTCATTACATCTGGCAAAATTATGCGAAAATTACCGCAAGAATTTGCATTCCCCTTGGGCTTAGGTAGCAAAAAACAACATTCTGTCGAAAGTGCGAAGGAAGTTCGAAATCAAACATCAGCTGTTATAACGACACTCAACAATAACCATCACATCAGTAACAGTAACGATATTAGCACGACAGATCTGCCGGGAAGTTCAAATAGCGATTCAAGTCCTCGTGCCCCATATCAAGATTTGGATACCATAAACTTGTAAAAATGGAATTTTGATACAAAAATTTGTTCGTAAAAGTAGCAAGTTGCTTTAGAGCTCAAGATAATTAGTGAAAAAACTGTAAATACATTAATACAAAGCCAGAATTTCTAAAAGAGAATGTGATTTAATTGTGTAACAAATATTTTTTATGTTAAAAACAAGAGAAAATCATTTATTTATAATATGTTACCGTTAAGCATAAGTAAGTTATACATAAGAAAAAAAAAACCTATGATGACGCTTTTAATTAAATTTAAAGTTAGATGTTTTCACACTTACATCTTTAGAACAAAACTAAGTTTTAATGTTGGACTTAAGATACAGAAATTTATAAAAAATTGATAAATGATAATGTTTTCTATAAAAAAACTGTATGTTGTGTAACTTTTTATGGAATATAAAAAACTATATTTTAGAATTTTTTACTTGTGTATCAAAACACAAACATGACAAATTGATCAAAAATGTTAAATAGTGAATTATTAAAAAACTAAAAAAATCAAACGAAGAAAACAATATTCAATTATATGAAAAGTTATAAAAAATAAAAAAAGCAAACATAGCCAAAAATAATTTAATAAAATAAAATTAACATGTAATGAAATATGAATTAAAGAAATAAAATTTATTTTATTTTTTTGCGTAAAACAGTTTTTTTTAAGTTTCATATTTTGGATTCAAAGTTTGTCCTTGAAGTTAAATTTTCAATTTAACTTTTTAAAATCGGGAAAACATGACTTACATAATATGAAAGGCGTTCTAATTAAATTATTCAATTACAAAATTTTTGGTAAGAATATGGGCGGAGAACTGTTCAAAGTGTGCGCTTTTAACTAAAAATATTAAGGTATATAAAGGGTAGAAGCTTACATCTAATTTCACTTTTAATTTAATTATTGTTGAGTGAAGTTGAAAAAAGAATTATCTTGAAAAATCATGTTTAGTTCTATAAAAAAATTCCTGAAACATGATCCAAAAAAGCCTCTGAATTCTTTTTGGCTACATTTGATATTTCTTCGAATTGTAGGATTATGGGCTCCGGAAAATAAGGTTTATGCCCGTATTTATTGGATGTATAACAGCTTTTGTACCATTTGTTGGGTAATGTTCTTCTTGCTTACTCAAATTTTATTTTTTATCACGGTTTCTTCAGTTATGGTAAGATTTCAGTTTTTTTTTTGCGACGAAAAAAAAATATTATATAACAATTTACAGGATGTTGCTGACGCTTGTTTCTTCTTTCTTAATGAATTAATGCTTTTACCGAAACTATATTATTATCGAAAAAATAATGATCGCATCAAAAAAGTTATTAAAACTTTGGAATCGCCGAGATTTTTGCCGAAAAATGAAGAAGAAGAAAGGTAAAATATTAAATTCAAAAATTAAAATTTTTAAATATTTTTTTTAGATTCATAACTATTGCAATGCAACGAACAACATTTTTCCATCGATTTTTATTGGCATTAACTTATCCAACGATCATTATGTGGGCTGTTTCTGCGATTATTGGGCATAAAAATCATTCGGATAAAATATATTTGATTCCAGCTAACTTTCCTTTCAACACAGATAATGAAGCTCTTTATTACTTTGCTTATTTTTATCAGTTATTTGCAATTTTATACACGGGAACAACTCATATGACAACTGATACGATGGCAACTGGATTGATTTTTCATGCAGGTCTTTTAAAAAACAAAAATTTTAATAATCATCAAATTACATAAAAATAATTCTTTTTAGCATCTCAAGTTGAAATTTTGGGTCATCGTATTGCTAAAGTAGGTCATCATGCTGAAGATAGATTCGAGAAGGAAATTTCGAAAAATGTTGTGCTCAAAAGTTTTGTGGATAAACAGAACTATAACGATTTGTTGTCACAAATAATGCATCATAAGGAGATTCTTTCGTAAGTTTTGTTTTTTGCAGTCATTTTCATACAATTCTAAAATTTATTTTTATAGATATTGCAAAGAACTTCAAGCAGTATTTAAAGAATCCCTTTTTGTTCAACTCGTGGCAACTTGTTTCATTCTTTGCATGACAGAACTTCAAATGGTTATGTTGTTAAAGCAAAGTTTTTTACTTTTTGTAACCGGTTTACCTTATTTTATCATTTTATCTCTTCAAATTTATCTTCTTTGTTATACCGGAAATGAACTTACTTTTGCTGTAAGAAATTTTTGTACAAAATATTTTCAATTAATAATTTTTTTTAATTTTTTAGTCAAAAAAACTACTTTATGCTATGTTTCGATCTAATTTCATGACTTTTGATAAACGAACTATCAAAATTTTATTATTTTTCATGGAAAAGTAAGTTTAATTTTTTTTATTATATTAAAGAGTTTTTAGTTTTACTTTGATTTTTAGAGCCAAACGTGACATTGGAATTGATGCACAAGCAATTTTCAAAATAACTCTCAATATAGAGAATTTCATTCTGGTAAGATAATAAAACATTAAAAAGATTTGATACATTTTTCTTTGATTTTTTAGATAATGAGATCATCCTATTCTGTATTTGCTGTTTTACAAACTATGCAATAAAAAAAAAATATGAGCATTAAAAGATTGAAATCGAAAATTTAAAGAAATTAGTTATTGCTACATGTTTATTTTATTAATTATTTCATTCACAAGAATTCACAACTGTAGACAATCATTCGTCGTTTATTCAATTAACTTAAAAATTAGAAAATAAAGATCTCTCGAAAGGAGTCTTTGTAACATTTGATCAATTTTACCTCTAAACGTTTACAAAAATGGCTTAATGTTAAAATATCCTTCAAATTTTCTCACACGCAAATACACACATCAAGCAAGCAAACAATTTATTCTCTAATTTTAATGCATGGCGAACATAATCCTGGCTTGAGGAAACTTGGATGGCATTCGGGACATTTTGGATTTTCGCCATACCATTCCTTGCCTTGTAAACTTTTATCCGGAATTTTCAATTGAAACGAATTAACTCGTTCATTGTTGTCGTAACCCGTTCGCAGCTCTTCTCGTTCGAGAGGGAAATTGAATTCGGGTATCGCATGAATATTTCTCAATTCAGTCCAATTACTTTTGATCAATTTTTCTAATGCACTTTCCAATAAAATTGTGGTTTGTCCGCTGACAGATCGCGTTGCTTGTGAATGTGCTCCAAAGTTATCTGCGTTTTCGGGATTTGCCTCAAATGGAGGCAAAAGTTCAGAAGCGGGTACTTGAGATTTCCATTCGTAATAAATTGGAGGTCCTAATGTTGTCGCAACGTCATGATATGTTTCCTTTTCGAATGGAGGCAATAATTCGAGAGCTAATGGCGGAACGATTGGTTTCGATGCACTTGATACACTTCCCTTACTGATAGATGTTACTTTATTGTTTTGTTGAGCAAAAGGACGAGGCTCGGAAATGGGAGGAATTATGTTCAAAGAAGGCGCAGATATACTCGAAAGTTGAGGTTTTGCGACAATAGCTCGTATCGTCGTTGAAACAGGGCGTCGAGTTGTTGATCGTCTTGTCGTTGTCGTTGAAATTGGTTTTCTCGTCGTTGTTGTCGATGCTCTTGTTGTCGTCCTTTGTGTCGTTGTTGTTGGTAATACCGTACTTTGAACAAATCCAGAAGGATTCTGAATTATTGGAGGACGTTGTTTTGTTTGTGTTGATCTGACAGGAGCTTGTGTTACAGCGAACAAATTATTTTTCTTCGTTGTTGCTTGAAATCCTGAATTTTTGCTCATAACTTTCGATTGAGTTGTTCTTCGAGGAGTTAATGTTCCGTCTTTGTTTCGGATGTATTTTGAAAAATCATAATCTTCTCGATTTCCCTTTCGAACAGCTTTCAAAATACTATCGAATGCACTAAAATCATATTTATCATAGGGCGATTTGGTTGTTGTTGGATATGTTCGTCGAGTAGATTGATCTGCGGGTGTTCGCGCAATTTTGTTATTCTCTTCTGTGTATTCACGATTGTAAATGGGCTCCAAAAACGGCGGCGAATAGTATTTTGATGGAGGAACAATCGCTTTTGGATTTTCTGATGTTACAGATGTTAAACCTTTTGAATCTGTACGCGATTCAGCTGTTGTCAAAGTTTGTTCAACATTATTCTCTTTGATGGTTTTCTTGATGTCATCGATTATGTTCGAGGCTTGTACATGTACAGGTTTTGCTCCGTGACTCGACTCGCTTTCAAGAAAGATATCTTGATTCGGAACACTGAAAGGTTTTGGTTGTCTCAATTGAGGAATTGGATCAATGCTGTTTTGAGGCGATGGGAAAGGATTCTATTAAAAAGGAAAATGAAAAATTAATCATATTAAAAAATTTGAAAAAAAAAAAATATATTTACCTTAAAATTCTTTCGGAAAGATTCTCCTGAATAATCAGGAGCATAAGGCCTATCTAAAATATCAGGTCTTGGAGTTCGAATTTCATGAAAACGTTCTTCTTCAGTAACGAATGGCAAATCACGTTGACCTATGTTAAAAAGAAAAGTTATCAAAAAAATTCTTAAAAATATCAAAAAACATAAACAAGCATTGATGTTAGGTTTCTTTTCCAAGTTAAATCGCCATACCATGTAATGCACCAACCCACCTATTAATAAATTAGCATCATAATTACTTTCAGCTCTGTCACAATCGACCATATACCAATGATCGCAAATGAGCATTCGTTGTTGAAATAATGTCGCATTCGGGCAAATGTTAGTAAACTGCCTTCCTTGTCCATCGCACATGTGATAAAGTTGACATCCCGTTTCGATATCGGCGTAATATCCCGCTGGTCGACCAACACACGAAAACTTCGTTCTCGGGAAATTTCGTAATCGATCCTGCAATTAAATATAAATTATTCATCATAAAAATCGATTAAAATTTGAAATTGGTTCATAAATCAATGTGAGGTAAAAATAACTTGAATTTACATGCAAATTCAAATTGTTGTATATATTTGTATTTTTATTTCGGATGTCAATTTTAAGCACATAAATTATTTAAAAAATTAATAATTTAAAAAATAAAAAAAAAAAATTTTTTTTAAAGTTAGATTTATGTATCAGTACATGTATCAAAACTATCAGATAGCATTCAAAGAAAATTTTGTATTTTTTTACGTATTTTTTACGTATTTTTTTACGTAATTTTTACGTATTTTTTACGTATTTTTTACATATTTTTATATGATAAATTTTCAATCTTCAAAATCTCAACTATACAATAGACAATTAAAGAATAATTTTGTATTTCAAAAAAAAAAAAAAAAATTATGCAAAATCAAAAATTGCACAGTTTTTTGAAATTTTGAAAGATATCACAAAATAGGCATGCACCAAAAACAAAGTTGAACATTATTGAACATATACTTCGTAAGTTTGGCATAAAACTCATCATAAAAACACGTAAAATGATAAATGTTCGAATACAATGTTAACGATTTATGGCTATATTATTGATATTTTCACCACAAATATGCATTTCATTAAGACCATAAGGCACAAGGTTTTCAGCAAAATAATAAGATATGCAATTCGTTAAGTACTAAATTACATCATTCTTTACATTTTTGCAAAATGATTAATTACTGTACTCATTCTTGCATATTCTCTAAATTGACAAATATGCAATTTGATGACAAATTTTCGCCTCAGGTCGTCAATTAAACTTCAATTTCGATTAAAAAAAAGTTGTTTTTTTTTTATAGAAGACTTTATTACTTCCTGATGTATTTTCCATAAAACACTCCGAAGTCAGAAACAATAGAATTGAAAATCTAGACAAAGCAAATTCACACAAGAAATTGAATCATTTACATTTACAAGAGACATTAACAGAATATTTATAAACTTATGTTAGCACGTATGTAACAACGAAGTATTTCCATAAAAGTGCATTTTTAATGTGAATTAGGTTATTACACACACACAAGACTCATAATTAATACCCTAAAGGTGAAATATCTGAATTTTGTTGAATTTGTCGGAATATTGTTCGGTTGTTGTCAGTTACATCAATGTAAATTTAGCATAAGCCAACACACGTAACAAGTTATGCCATAGAACAATGAGTTGTGTCAAGTCTATATTTCATGTTTAGTGTCTCCATGAATCTATTTTGTCGATTTTTTTCGAGTTAAGAGCCTTTTTCACATCTCAAGGGGTATGTTGCTGTCTGTTTTTCAACATGTGAACAATCTGGAAATGTTAAATGCATGTAATTACTACCCACGGACTCTTCTGAAAGAACATTAATGTTAATGTTTCCTATTTGCCATTACAGAAAAATTCTTGTAAGTCAACTGTAATTTCATCCCACGAAGCTCTCTCAATCAATTTTAATGAATGTCTTTCACTCCTTTTAATTTTTTTTTTCAGATAGAACACACAATAAAACATGCAAACTCATTTTTAACCTTTTATTCTGCAGAAATCTAAATAGCCATAAAAAGACAAATTGCGGTGACAATCAAGTCGAGTCATGTAAAAAAAAATTGAAAACAACTCGACATATAGTTTGTATGCAAATAACGAACAAGTGTATTTACAACATTTATTTTTATAATAAAAACGAATAAAATACGAGACAAGATACCTAAGGGATTGAGTACTGAGCGAACAAAAGGTCATGGCTTATGTCTAAATAAAATTTTTACATATTTTTCTTGTAAATCATAAATGTTCGAGATTTATCTTTCTGTCCCTTTGTTCCTGATAAATTGAAATAGTTAATTAAAGTTGCTTCAAGGGAGACGATAATTGATATTAACTCAGAACATTAACTAATTGAATGTTAGTAATTAGAATGTCTTGCATCTAAAGTAGCTTCAACTGCAAAATATAATTACTCTTCGAATATCTTGCCTAAAGGAAGATTTACAACTCAAATAAAAATCTACTGATCTTTCACGAAACTGTTTCATGATCTGTTACCAAGCATGGCATAATGTAAACATGATTATGGTGCTATTGTTATGTCATAGATACACTTTTTTATGGACTAAACAAGGAATATTTTGTTGAGTGAATCGCAGCGTCGAACAATAGAACGCTTTCAATACAAAACTGTAAGTAAATAAAAAAAAAAAATACGAAACGTGAGTCAAACCTTGAAATGCGATACGCTCGGACTTTTGTTTGGTAACATAATGTGTCAAGCCATATCTGGAAGTTATTTAAGAAATGTTTGTTGTTCTATTAGATGATTTCGTGCTCATCAAATTATGCGTTCTTTAAAAGGTGTCGAAGCTTCGTGGATGAAAGTGACAAATGAACGCTTCCTCGTCTGTTGTATAATGGATTTTTTTTTCTTCTTTTTTTCATCTTCCGGCATGGGCCTTGAACCGCAATAATTACCTTTGGTTCATCTAAACTTCTGCATCATCGTCAAAATTAACGGGCGCGCTAAATTTATTTTTTCATAGCGACGCACAGTAGAGCGACGCGAACAAAAAGATGACCAAAAAGGGAAAAAATTATTCGCGTTTTGAAATTTCCAAATAACTGTATGTCAATAGTCTACAACAATAGGAGCGAAAATCGATAAAGACAAAGGAGGTTGTGAAATAACGGGGGCTTGTGAAGGTCAATGATTCATAAAAAAGTGCTCTACTTTTTTTTTTATTTTTTGGTATACATTGCTCAGGTGCATCTCAACGCTTTTGTGAAAATCAAACACACGCAAAAAATCATCAAAAAAAGTTGAAGGTCATTCAATTTTTTTTTTACATTGTTGAAAAATTTCAAATTTATGCAAACACGCAAATTTTTTCATAGCGACGTGAGTTAAAATTTAAAGTTATTTTAAACGTTTTTTCAATTTCGTATTCTTATGTTTCATTCGATGTGACATAAGATGCAATAAATTACTCATCCTAACTAACGTTAATTACAACAGTTAGATTATTGCTTCTAATAATAGAGTAATCGCTGAAAGTAGTAATTAATTTAAAATTATTGCTTATTTATTGTAATATAATGCCTCATCGATTTCAGTTCCGAGAGTACAAATAACCTTGATCTTAGTAAGGAGACATGTTTGCCTTTTCAACGTATTTTTATGACAATTTTGAAAATAAAAGTTGTAAATTCTAATGTTTTATTGAAGCATTGAAACATTTGTCACAGGATAATTTAAATAAACTTACATCAAATGCTGAATAAATCAAATGTAAGCCTCAAGTTACAAAAAAAATGTTAAGTTTAGTCATCAATTAAGTTTTTCCCTCTTGAAATGCGATAGAATAATACTCGATTGGAATTTTCATTTAAATAAACAAAACTATGTAATTAAAGATGATTTTGCAATTGAAGCATGTGCAACTGCATTCACACTATTTAAATTTCAAAACAACAAGTGTGAGATTATTCAAGTAGATTGCGGTTAATACAAAATGTTTCCTGTTCTCTTTCAACGAATAAACTTGTAACTCAAAATTTTCTTTAATATTTTTGTTGTACTCAAAACATAAATATGACATGAATCCCATCAAATTATCATGATTAAGAGATTAATAAGGGTAATTATGTCATTTTACATTTATTTAAATGTCAAAATTATTTTTTTGGTAGGTATGAAAAAAAATTATATTTAATGATGACAATTTTAATATTTTCAACTCTAACCTTGAGTCACACTTATTGAGATTACAAATTTTAAATGTTTTTGTCTTGAAGAAATTGTTTTGTTTCATCAGACAAGGTTAATTGATTATTAAAGAAATTTAAGACGTCATTCAATGCAAAATTGCAATGTGTTGAGTGAATTAAATGGAAAAAAAGAAGATCAATCTCACGCCCATTGTTTGAAATTGTTGGAATTAATCTAATAAAAAAAATAAAATTTCTCATACATTAAGGCCATCATTACCCTTCTTGTATGAAAAATAAAGATTTCAAACACAAAAAATTAACGTAATTAAAGTCAGGTTTAAAATTTAGCAATAATTGAAATTGTAAATAAACACGTCGACTATGATGAAAACTAAAAAATACAAAGAGATTAATGAACTCAAGTCACACGACACGCCGTTTTGTTTCTCTCTAATTTATCGCTTTAAAATGTTATTTCTGAACTTTTGGGTCTAATATTAAAATATGACCCAGATAAATATAATTTTTTAGGTATGATGATGTGCAAAAAAGTACGTAAACTTGACATTAATCGGGGAGTGTGTAAACGATAATAGTTAACTTTTTTTTTCAAATTGATTAATGAAGTAAATGAGTCTTGGAATCCACAAATGGCGTTTGAGCTGCAATTATAGCGAAATATTGAAGAGTTATTTATTGATGAGATTGACTTGCGGTAATAAATAAAGTTAAAAAAAAATATTCATGAGCAAAGTGTAAAAATGAAGAAATATCAAATGCAAGTGTTACACTTTTGTTAGAAAAATGCGTGGATTGTATCATCCTTTCTCTTTGTTGTCCGGCATGTAGGCGTCAACAAGTGTCTTTTACAAATTCATCAATATTATGACGAATATAGTAAGATGAGCTTCATAAAAAACTCCCCTTGACTCAGATGTGAAGTTAAAATTTATTGTCTGTCTCGTTGTTTTATTGTACTTTATAAAAATATTATTGGCATTTAAATGGTCAATGTTTGTTTGGTTTCAATGTGAAAAAATAAACAGAAGTAGATTAAGGCGTCAAAATAACTTTTAATATGCTTAAATATTTTTGTGAATGTAATTTAGCAAATTTGTGACAAATGTCACATTTGCCATCTTCGTGTAAACTGGTTGTAATTGCATCAAAAATATTGCTCAAGATCGTCAACTTCGATAAATTTGTATAACAAACTGCAACATTATTCATAATGTAATAAAATGTTATTGAAAATCAATTGATTGGTTCTGATTTTTTTTTTTAATTTTTTTTACCACAAAAAAAAACATGTTTATTTAGATTGCATGCCAAAAGATTTCAGATAACATTCGATCTCTCATGTTTACCATTTAATTTTATTTTTTTTCCAGAAAAATGTATTTTTTTAAAGAAGTACGGAAATTGCAACCGCATGAATGTAAGCGCAAATTATTTGTAACAACGACATCATCATCAACAAGCAACGAAGAACAAATGGAAACGATAGTAAATAATCGTGTTAATCGTAACCTCATTCTTGCTACACAAATATATTGGTTTCTGTCTGTTTTTATTATTTTTATAGTCTAGTCGAGCATCGTATAAAATGTATTTCGAACACATGTTTCATCACATTGCATTTTTTTTTGCAACACTTTAAAATATCAAGTCAATGAACCAAAAAAAAACATTTTTTGAACGCCCTCATGTGATTTCTCGCCTAATATGGAAGACAAGGTTGTGTTTTCGTCTCAACATCATATTTTTTGGTAAACAGAAACAGTAGAAACGTGAAGATTAACATATTTCCTTAAAGATGTCTTTATAACAACTTTTTTGTAAATTTAGTTAATCGACGTATCGAGACTTTTGCCATTTTTTTTTTGTACGAGAATATAAAACGAGAGAAGAAAAAAAACCATTCACCATCACATTACATTGCTTTGTTTTATATGTTCATGTAAATATTGTGCAAAATTAAGCATTTGGGTGAGACAAAAGTCGTTTCGATATTTTAAAACTGAAATTATTATTGTTGGAATGTGAAGGAAAGGCTTTTTTGGAATGTTGACATTTCGCTCGTAAAATGACCTATGTTATGAATTTTATGTTTAACGATCATCTTATATTTCCGTTCATCATTAAACCTCATTTGGGATGATTAATTTTAATGGAAAATTAAAATCCAATTAAAAACACATCGCAAATCAGAGATGGTTCTTCTTCATTAAAACCAAAAAGTGTGACATGCGTGCTTCTTCTTCTTGTCCGAAAACCTTGCTTGATTGAAACGAAACAAATTGATCTGAAGGATGGCAAAACATAATTTTTTTCAAGGGTAAAGTGATATGGAATGAGAAAATTGTAATTAAGAGAAGAAGATTCGCACAACCTTTTAAAGTTCATTTTTGTAATTAAAAGCAAACACCTCTGGATGACGTGCCGTGACAAAAAAAAACAAGTTTTTGTTGCATAATTGTATTATTTACGATCAGAACATCGTTCTGCACAAGCAAGCAAGCGAAAGAGTTGTTGATTTGTTACAGGTTTTGGATTGCATCTGTATCTTATTCAATTTTCAACGAGGAAGTCAAGATATCGAATAGATAAAATATATAAATTCATCTTTAGTTTATATTTCTTTTCTAAAATAGGATGCCTTAAAGTTTTTTATTCTTTTTCAATTGCAGGTCCATCGATTACTTTTGAGCAAATCGTCATCCTATAACTTCATGAACGGAAAATTCAAAAATACAAACAAACAACAACAACCGATATTGTGCACGATCGAGTAATATGATGATACATAACTTTCACCTTCGACTTCCCAAATGACTTTTCACCTTTGTTGAAACAATCTGATTTCGCTAAAATACAAATATTTAAGGTAATCTGCTAAATTGAATTGTTTCATAGAGAAAATAAGATGAAAAAAATTATCGGAAATTATGCCATATTAACATAAAACGCTCGTTCGTCTCTTGATCGATCATTGAGATCTTTCATAGTTTCATAGGGCCACACAAACATCGTTAAAAAGCCATAAAAGAAATGTATTTTTAAGAGCGCTGATTTACATTTTATATAGTTTAACTACTGATGGAATTATATCATCGTTCATCCAGATGAATTACAGTCGTCTTTTTTGAAGGCAGCAAAAAGACCAACAAATAACAATAAAAGCATGTAAAATTTAAATAAAAAATTTCAACAATATTGTATAAAATTCGTTGCAAAATAAGAGATTTATTTATAAATACACAAGAAAAATAATAATAACAACAACAAAAACGACGGGCAGCGATGATGATACAATTTCTCATCCATTATTTGGTTCATCACGTGTTGTATCTATGGATCAAGTCCATTTTTCGCATTTATTTTTTTTTTTGTTTCTTTAATTGTGATTTATTGTTTCTTTCATTAAATTTTAACAATTTTTTAAGAATTTTACTTTTTTAGTTCTAAAAAAAAAATAAATTTAAAAAGTTTGTTCAACCAAAACAAAAACATCAAAAATAGAAAAAAGTGATATGCACTATTAATTGTTCTGTTTCTTATGAATGAAACATGCGATACATTTTTAGTATAATGACCAAAAATTTTTTTAAGAAATGTTAAGCCCACACAGAAACCAAAACAAAAAACACATCATTCATCTCGCGCGTGAGTACCAAACATTAACAAATAATGTCGTGAAAAAAAACTGTGTCAAATGTTAAGCGTAGACTACTGACACATTAACGAACGGGGCAACGACATCACAAAAATATGTTTCAAACATTCATAATTGCGATGTGAACTTGTATTAACTGAACAATTTTGAATTCAATTATGAAAATTAATGATTTTGCTGATGCAGAATCTTGATGTTATGCAACTTTTATGTTAATTACTATTTGTTTAGATTTGCGCACTCCATTCAAAATTTTTAGTTTTATTTCTGGTTTATTAGTCCGTTGAACTACTTTCGAAAAAAAAACGCGTCGTCGTCGTGATACGGACATTACGGAAGATTTAAGATTCCTGCCTTTCGTAAATGGCTAAATGTCGACACAGTCTGTAGGTGTCTCATTTTTTATTGTTTGTTGTCGTTTTACGGCAAAATCTTTCTTTCCTTCTCTCACTCCATTTTTCGTCTCGATATCGTTATTGTTTCGTGTCGAAGTTTATTGCTTGCTTTCCGCAGCTTAACAATGTAACGAAATTGATATCATAAAATGAAATGAGAATCGCACGCCATATCGCTTTAGTATTCAAAAGAGGATTAAAGGTCTTATGCAATATCGATTATTGATGTTATTAAGTATTTTGTGCATTCAATCGTTGTCGCATCGCATGAAAAGAAAAGAAAATAATAAATCGACAGTAAATCAATGAGCTACTAACAAGTTACATGGCGATAATTCTTGATGTCTCACGACGTGACAAGGAAACAACAACTTCATTAAAACGATATCAAAAAATCTTCGCAGTGGGTTTTCTGCATAAAATTCATATTTAAATTAATAACAATAAAAAATATTCGATTTTTTTCTCGCTCCATAAATCATCATGTGATGAATTATTATTTTCTGTGTAAATTTTACCTTTTATTACAACAAAAGTGTAAGGTTAAGAATATGACGACGAAATACAAAAAACCAGTTTCGAAGAGATATTCAACAAAGTTTCTTCTTCATTTTGTATTGAATTCAAGACGATTCTGACTTGAACATCTTTCAGATGCAGAATCATTTATTGAAAAATATTTAAATTTTAATGTTATGCAATAACAACAACAACAACAATAACAAAATATAACAGTAATCGTGAATTTATGTATTTATTGCAAAGTATTTCATTCTCTTCTCCGACTTCATCTTCTTGCTGTGAGGCAAAAATAAATATTTTTGTGAATCAGAGTATACATTTTATGGGTAAGACGAGCAACTACTGTATCTTTTTGTGTGTCCATACAGGTTTTCCGTGAAACATAAATTGTTATAAAAGCAAAAGTGATTCTGTCTGCGCACCTTTAAAACGAGCAAAATGATCATGAATGGCATGGAATACTCAATAAGACTCGAGCTGATGATTCTAACAAAATCTCAATTTATCCTTTAAAAACCTTTTTTAACGTGACAATATTTTTACTACAATGTTACACAAAATTTATTGTTAGAGGCACGTCTAACTTGCGGAATTCAAACATGTAGGTGCAATTAGACATGCATGTGAGAAAATATGCTCGTTTTCGTGACATGTCTATGATACTTTTTTGACGATGCACACTGAACTCTCGTATAAGTATATAAAAACTAAATTTATTGTTACACCTTTAATTAATTGACCCGCGATGAGAAGAGTAAGATATCTCAAAAAAGCTGAAAAAGTGAATAGACAAGATCTCTCATTTGAATTCATTTTATATTTATTTTTGTTAACTGTGAGAATAGGCGACCTCACTGGCATTAATCATCTAATGTAACTATGACACAGTTGCATTTAAAAGCAACTACTTCGTACAATGAGTAGATTATCTATGCGCCATCTTCAACAAAAATGTGACGATGAAATACAATGAAATTTGTTTTGTTGTGCAAATAAATGAAATAAAACTGAGATTTACTTTAAAAAAAAAAGTTTTTAAAAATATTTCAACTTATCAGAAGTTTGTCATTAAGAATAATAATTAAAACAGAATGCGCTTTTGGCATGCAATGACAGTTTCGTCACGAAAATCCAATTTTCTAACAAAAGCAAAATTAAAAGAGTACAATAAACTCTCGGCATTCGTAAATTCCATTCAACTCAAGTCAATAAATATTATGATGAACAAAAAAAAACGACATTAAGTAGCAAAAATTCTGTCGTTTTCATTAATTTTCTCGTGTATTTATTTTGAGTTTTTTTTAATGACATATTGGACCTTGAATGGCATCCAATGCTTGACACAATAGAGTCATCTTGACGAGCGCAATTTAAAAACGTGTCTAAACGGTAGACATCAATCAAATATTATTGATACAATATGTTCGACACGGCACAGCGATACACTTTTACTTTTGTTTCGGACCGAGATCATTGGAAGTCGTGAAAAATGTAATTAAGAAGTAGAAACTGCGAGGTCAACACTTTTTGAAAAAAAAAAAATAATAAGAACATCGCACGTGATTTGTGTTTGCCAAAAATGGTAATTGTATAATTTTCATTAATTGTTGTTTCCTTATTTATTTTATTTTAAATATTTTAGGCAATTAATGAAATCGTGACTGATCGAACTTTCTTTGGTTGTTTAGCTGATATCAACGATCCCTTAAACGCGTCATTTCATCTGTAATTTTAATGAGGAACACCTTTGCAACCTGTAGTCCATTTTCTATTTAAGCGATTGTTACATCCGACATCTAACTTGCAATTTGAATTTTTTCAAGTTCGTTATGTATTGAGAAGCAACATCACATACGTTGAGTCATCAAACAACATCATGTAAGGTAAACAATATTTCACACTGTAAAGTCTGTCATCGTTTTTGGTCGTGCGACAGAGAATCGTGTGCAGAGGATGTTTGACTATTATGTTGTAATTATGCAGATAATGTTTGAATACGTTTAACAATTCATACTTATTTGTTTTTAAACAATGTTTCAAAATTAGAATTGCCTTGACATTCATTCTTGCCTTTTAGCAACATTAGAAGATATTTTCTATCAAAAAATTTATTGCATTTGATGTTGCATCTTTTATTTTCAACCACGTGAGAAATCGCTTAATATAAGTTTCGACCTACATTTTAACCTTCTTTAACGTCAAATAAAAAAAAAACAATAAGACAAACATCTATATAAAAGACTGTTAATAAAGATATAAGCCGGCATCATCTTGATCTCACAATAAACATTTGTTACAATCTTAGTTCATTGTTCTGACGAGATACGCGATGTTTTATATGATCAACATAATATATTCAAAGAAAAGTGAAACTGTGTTGGTCACTATATTATTATGTCATATTCATCACGCGCATTGTTTTAAAGTGCATTCAAAACGCAATTATGATCGTTTATCTTATAAAATGACAATAAATCTTCCGTTTGGATTAAAATACAGAGTGATTTGTAAATTTTTTATAATACTTTTCTACTTTTATTTTTCATCATTGAAATGAAAAAAATTAAATTAAAAAAAAATTTTTTTTTTAATTTTTATTTTTATTTATTTATTTTTTTTTTAATTTTATTTCATATATTTTTATTAATTGATTTTTAATTTTTTTTTCATTTTTGGATTTTTTAAATTTTTATAGAATTTTATTCGTCAAAAAAATTGGAAGTTTATAAAAAAAATTATTAAAAATTTAAAATTCACAATGTAAAATGAAGAGTTATTGTTGAAAACTATTAATAATTATAAACGGAAATTGTTTCAAGTGTGAAGAAAGTAAAGTACTTTACTCGCGAGTAATTTTATTACATGAGGTTAATTAGTTGGTAAGTGCTTCTATGCAAAATTATGCTAATAAATCATCTTTTTGACATTTAACGCACATCTTAACTCAGCAGGTATTTACAAAAAAAATATTAATGATGATGGAAACTAAACAAACAATTCGTCTTAATTTTCCAAATATTATTACAGCACATTTCATATTATATAATTTTAATTCTTGTAACAATGAGCGCGCGAAATACTCCAATATTTATTGTCCGCGATAATAAAATGTATCATTGTGTAATTTTTTTTAAGTGCAATAATTTTGCGTGTTCGCATGTCACCGTCAATTGCTTTGATAAATTATGTTTGTGCGAGCTTGATACAATCTTCATCTCAAGTTTAATCGAACGTGACAATTAGAGCAAAACAAAGGATTTCCTTTTCATGGAAAGTATAACAAAAAAAAACTTGTGATATAATTATCAAATTATGAACCCATGTTACCTTTTGGCATTTTAAACGAAATTTTGCATGACTTTTATAACAAAAACAAATAACATGAACATTGTATGTTACTATTATTTAATTACTTGAAGAATATTTTTTGTTGTATCGCACAAAAAATATGCCGTCACAGGAGATGAATCACGTTTCATTCAAAAACGGCCTTTAACCATCTTTCATCAACGCAAATATTCATAATAATCACTTCAAATTTATCGTTTTTTTCATAAACAACAACTCGAAAATTGATTGTACTTCACCTCAATATATAATAACTAATAAATTCACTCGAAATTATCCTATATTTCATATTAATTTTTTAAAGAATAGCAGATCAAGTATACTTACGTCTCTTGGCTGCGGTAATCCAATTGCTGCATCAAGTGTTAATATTAACAGCCAACAAAGGCCAAAGGACAATTTTTGTTTCATAATTCTTCTTTTATTGTGTTTTATTTTTTTTTCTTCTTTTTACAATGATTTATTTACAATTCTGTCTGCAAATATTGACACGATGACGTTTTTATCTGTATAAAGTACTGAAATAATTTTTTTAAAGTATTTTGTGCAATTATTCTTAAAGTGTTTCTTAATATTTTAATCAGCAAGTCCAAAAAATTTCGAAAGAGTGTGCATTGACTTATTATTCCGCATTACGTTGGGTGTTAGAGACAAAACAATTGCCATGTGATTGAAGTAAGTAAAGCAAAGTAATTACTACATACACAAGTGAAGTAATGACGAAATAGTAAATAATTCAGAATAACAAACTGTCGAAAGTGTTATTGTCTAACAACGCAAATTTGCATTCAAGATACAAGGGCTTGATTTGCGAATTTCCCATAAATATGAGGAAAAGACAAACATATATAAAAATTGAATGAATAAATTAATAAAATAATAATAACAGTAGCAAATAAATATGAACTTGTGGTTTTATTTAGATTATTTTGTAAAATTTAAAGGAGATTGACTCTCTTACGTTCATGAAATAATAACGAAAAAAAAATACAAACACGAAATATCATTCAACGTTATTGTTATTATTATTATTGCTCAAATTATGTAAATTACGTTTTGTTTGGTCGAATGAATAAAATATTCAACACGTCAAGCGCCATATAACTAGATTAAAAACACGTATGAGAACAGGATGTCGGAGATTTGTAAAATAAATTTTCCGGTAATTTCTTAAGGAAATTTTATTCAAACTTGCGATAAGCAGCTTTTACGTAATTTTTACATGGCTCATCCTCATTTCAAGTTCAAGTTTAAGCTTTATGATAATGACAACATCAAAAATCATCAATAACAATAATTTAAATTCGTTCTCATGCATCTTTACATATCATTTGAACATCTGCGACATGCAAAAAAATAAATAAAAAAATGACGGTTGATTTACATAAAATGGGCGATTTTCAGGTTTAAAAAACAATTTTTATCGATTTGGAAGTGTTGACAAAAGTAAAAGTAAAATCTGGGCCAATATCAAGGATGAATCTTATACGCTTGAAATTGATTATAATCATTAAAATAACTTGCTTT
This sequence comes from Culicoides brevitarsis, assembly GCF_036172545.1. Taxonomy (NCBI): domain Eukaryota; kingdom Metazoa; phylum Arthropoda; class Insecta; order Diptera; family Ceratopogonidae; genus Culicoides; species Culicoides brevitarsis. The sequence goes on along the minus strand of NC_087085.1, from coordinate 46,199,024 downwards.
GAAAATAATTTGAACTTTTTTAAACTTAAAAAATAATTTATTATGATAACTAAGGTAAGAAAGGCGTCAACTTGATTGATATTCAATCCTAAAAGCAATGTCATGAAATGAACTGTTAAAACGTAGAAAAAAATATATTTTAAAGTACATGTAAAAAGATGTCGTCATCTTTTCTATATAGAAGTTTAGAATCATCCGCTCATAAAAAGTAACGCATGTCCTCCCACATTTCGTAAAATAATTAGCTGTCACGATTTGTATTACGAACGAACTTAAAAACCTTTAAAATTTGATTGACGAGATTTTTTTTTATAAAAATTTTATTTTAAAATATTCTTTCTATAACATTCATAAAAAAATTTTGCGCATTTTATCTTATATAATTTTTTATAACAGTTGCTTAATATAGAAGCTGTTATAAAATTAATCAAGCCAAAAACGAATTTTATGAAATTTACCCAAAATTTAAACTTTCACCTCGTTCGTCATTATGAGAAATGGTCATCAGTGTTATAATATTCATCTAAATGTCACTCCCATAACACTTTAGCGCCATATCAAAATGATGGATAACTTAATTGTGCGATCACAATAACTTTATAGGCAATAATAATCATAAAAACAAAAATATTTTTGCACAGTTGGAGTGAGATACAGATGTTGCTTTGGCGGACATTAAATCGCCGTGATGTTATGAAATAAAGAAAAAAACATAAAAACGTGTGATTTTAACAGTTTCTGAATATTTTTTAAAAGTTGCATGAAATCCAATATTTTTTATAAAAAAACGGATTTATCCAAAGATGAATTTATTATTATTTTAATCCAATTTCGTTCGATCGATACATACTTATCGGTCATTAAAAGTGATGAATTGCATTTTGTCATTTTTTTTTATCATGGTCAAGGATTTGAATTTAGTTTTTGGGTGAAAAAGATAAGAAATTTGTCGAAAGTAAAATTTTTATTTATTGCAAAATTTGTTGGGCACACTCTTTCATAGTTTTCAAATTGTTGACTTTTAACACTCAACCATTCAAAAAATATTTTTTTGAAGTTGAAATTATTATTCACTTTTAAAGCTGCTCCCACATTGAACTTGCAGTAAAATATTTGCACTTAATTTTATATTTTTTTTATTCGTCTCAAATTATTATTTTAATTTAAATTTTATTTTTCTTGCATATTTAATTTTAATCTCTCTTTTAAATGGTACACCCCCATAGAATTAAATTTCCTCCTTCAAGAATTTTTTATAACTTACTCTTTTTCACATTAACTTTAAAATTTAAAAATAAAAAAAAATCGCGCAAGAGAAAAAAAAACCGAACCGATTCAATTGAAGATCTATCCTAAACTGAACAACTTACCGCCCGCTCTTTCGTTCATAAAATAAAATCATCTGCATCTACGTTCGTGCCGTATGAATAGTTGAATTCGCCTTAAACATATGCAGTATGAAATGCTAAACAATAAAAATAGTAAATTGTTGCATATATTTAGCGTACAAAGCTGCGGGATGACTTTTTTCGTGTGTTGCTGTAAACCGAGGTACGTACCATTGAGTAAACTTGATGTAAACTGGCGAATTCATGTTCGTAAGTTTTTATTCGTATACGGAATTTTTCGTTTATGATAGGAGGCTTTGGAGTATTTTGTCACTTTTTTTTCATTGAAAAAGATAAATTTTTGTGATTTAAATTGAAAAAAATGGTTTCTCTTCGACACAGACAAGAAATTGATCCACAATTGCAATTATTTTTTCAGGAAATTGCTGATCGTCAAGATGCTGCTTTGGATTCTCCTCGTCGAAGGTATTTTGAACGAAGACGAAGAAATTTTCAGCGACAAAATCGTGTTGAAGAACCGAGACCTGTTTACGTGTTAGAAGACAATATTCCATTTTCACCGTACAAAAAGCCTCTGTCGAGTTCCCGATTCAAGGAAACATATGCAACATCAACTCCAAAAGCGCGTTACAAAAAAAGTCGTCTTGTTGCTCCGATGTTTGAACAAATGTATCCTCCGTTGGAAATAAATCCACGTTTGGCGAGACTTGTTGAATCTCGACGTCACAGAAGACAACAACGCGTCGAACCTGAGCTTTTCCGTGTTCCCATGGCAGAAATAGTTTCTCCTCGACGTCGTTACGACAGAAGTTATGGTCGTTCAAGCTACGTTAGAATTCCGAGATATTTCTTAAATGAAAATTTGGCGAGATATTATGAGTAAAGTTCTTGTGACACGTATTCTAAATGCATTCGAAGGCGTCTCATCATTAATTCCGTGCCAAATTCAGTCATCAAGGTTGATCACCTTTCTCCGATATTATAAATGTAACAACCAATTTTGGCATCGAAGACGATAAATTTGTGCAAAAATTTGCATTTAATATCTAAATTTCTGTATATGGCGTGTGCTCAAAATATGTACAAAGCAAAAACAAACGAAAAAAATCATAGATGGGCGTCTTGCAAAGAAAATTGCGAAATTATGAATGTAGGTGCTACCTTTTCGTGTAAAATAAAATTATTAATAATATATACAAATAAAGTAACTCACGTACATATGACCAATTTGATGTACTCAAGTCCATTTTTGTCAGGTAAAATGCAAATCATGTGAGAAATTCAATGGCAATTCGATTATCTTAACGACTCATTAAAAAAATTAATACTAATGGCAATCCAATCATTGACCTTTGAGGAAATAATTCGATCAAATTGCTCTCAGAACAAATTTGAAACAAAAATTGTGTCTTTAAATGAGGCGACGGAATGAATTATGAGTTTCAAAGTCAAACAAAAGTTTTTTTTTATCTTTCTGTCAATCTTTTGGCGCTTCATTCTCTGTGTCGATATTCAATGGTCCTCAAATTTGCATAAATATTCTCAACTTCAAGCATCATTAAGAACAACACGAGCTCTATGGATTGTTTTAAAGTCTCTAAACAAACATTTTGTTTTGAATATTTTAATTTAGAGACGCATCACATCGACACAAATTAAAATATTATGCAGGGAACTTGATATTTATGATGTGTGGGAGGATGTTTAGATGCATTTAGTATATTTACATTAATTTAATACATATTTTGTTATGTCGTCACAAAACTTCAGGCAAGATGTTTCAACGAGATTTTATTCAATTAAGGCATTTTATGTTAAGGATCTTCTTTCAAATCATTCAAAACAATGAGAGTTGAAAAATATATCTTGATCGAATAAGTGAGAGAAGTAATCACGAACATTTTTTATGACAATCGCATTTTTACGACGCTTTAAATCAAAAATTCAACAATTGAAAAACAGTTACAAATATTGAAGCATAGATATCAAGGCTTCTGCTTGCATAATTTGTCTACGAGGTTAAGATCATGAATTACATGAATATTTTATTATTTAAAATTCTGGAATGTTGGACAAATTTATTTGTGTGCAAGCATAAAGGTTAACAAAATATATATAAAAGTTAAAAATGATAAAAACATTTTTTTTCACTTCCTTACAACTTTGCTTTTTGATAGTATAACAATAAATAAAATTCAATCACGCAGTTTATAATTAAATTAAATATATTTTTACAATAATATTTACTCGAAAGTATGACGAAGGTGAAGGACACGCGTGTGAACCAAAAAAAAATATAGGAAATTAGAAATTTTTCAATACATGAAAAAAAACCTCGCCTTTGTGCAGACAAAAATTTTGCACGAGTTTAGGAAATTTGTCTCTACCTGTTGACAAGTTATTACCCATATTCAAATATGATGCTTGTATTGCCAAAAAAGAAGTAAATGTTGAAGGTCAACGAATTTATTTGAATAATTGCTCTATAAACGTGGCTTTTTGATTGATTTATTGGTTCGAATTATGAAGAAGAAATATTTTGTTTTTTTCGTGCACTTGAATTTTTAGTTTAATTCAGCTAATAAATTATTCTCTAACGTTATTTATTGTGTGAGTCGATGACAGTTTGACAATATGTTGCAGGTTGAGATTGTAACTCAATGAATAAAAGCTATAAATTTGCGCGACTTAACATAAAACTTTAAATAAAACGCAATTTACACATCTTATAAAATAATTATAGTATAAATAATTGTCTTTTGTGAAATGTAATTCTTCTTGTAATGACAGCACTTACCTTTGATGAATACAAAAAAAAGATGTTTAAATGGTAAAATACTGTCCTTGTACTGTTGGTACAAATATTACTAACAGCATAATTTGCTACTTTAATCTCACTTTAATCTCCTTTCAAAACGTCTCAAGTAACGACGACAACAAACAAACCATCATTTGCCTCTTTAATTCGTGATATTTGCCTACAACTGATAATTTACGGCAATGCAGTAGGAGGCGTTCGCATCAAAATCAATTAAAACCATGTCGTCGTTGCAAGAGATGAAACCCAATCATTATCATTTTGGCACAGAAACACTTCTTGCGTTTTGTCGACATCATCGGGAAGTATTTCGAGTCACGTTGTCGATCTCACACGAGTTGCTTTGATCCGAATCTGAACTGTTTACGTTATATAATCGAGCGAAGTAGTGTCAATATCGATTTGACTCTCTTGGCAAATATTTAATCGTTGGTTCTAATGAAAGAAAATGGAAAACAATGGTGTCAATATTGACTCAAGGTTTGCGAGTAGGTCGATATATGGTGTATTGTTTGCAACTTGAGGCTTTGTTCAAAAGAGAAGAGTGATTGAAACAAATAATTGCTCGAGTGATTGTTAAAGGAAGAATCGGTAAGTGCTAATTAAACTACTCTTTAATTAAATCAATCAATTACGGTGAGAATAACGCTTCCTGTAACAGAATAATTATAAATATTGAAAGAAAAGCTCGTTTAATATTGGTAACATCTTCATTTATTTTATTTTTGCTTTTAATATTTTGTTTATTGTGTCATATTTTTCCAAAATTGCATAAGATTAAAACCTACTAACAACTGTTTTGTGTGTTTGTCAATATTTTACTATTTTTTGGTTTATTTAAATATATAGTTTTCTTTTCTTAAATATTTCATCTTCCCTTTCTATAAAAAACCTCTCCCAAAAAAATTCTTACGATGACCTTGACATTTGAATCAATAAGTTTGTCTCAAGTCACTCGTTGTAACAAGAATATTTTTTTCTCACAAAAATCAAGTTTTTTTTTGGACACAAGCCAACTTTTGACTAAAACTAGACTAAATAACTGCGAAGCACTTAAAAATTATTGTTGTAATTTATTGCACAAGTATAGCATTGAATTTGATTTAAAATATCTTAAAGTGTAAAATAGTTACTTTTTTGTCTTTCCAATAACACACGAAATTCGATAAAATTGGACTCCTTTTTGATATCTGATTCCCCTATTAAGGCAAATTTAGACCAAAATTAATAATACAAAATAGCTGCCTTTGTCTACACGATTAATAAATATATTTATACGTTTGTCGAATGTAACGTCAATATCAGTTTTAGACATCAATTATTTCGATTTAGATATGTCCAACATTTTGTGTTTCGAAGTCGATAGTTTAAAACCTTGTTCGAGTTCAGGATGCTCAGCATCAAGTTGTAAGTTTTCAACTTGCTCGTCAGTTAAAGCTTGTCTAAAAAGAAAAATTTTTGTGTATTATATTGAAATTTTAAAGAAATAAAAAAAATCTTACTTTCCAAAACTGAAGAAATCGTTATTAACTGTCATTTCGGATTCACTATTTCGTCGCTCCAATGTTTTTGTGATACCCGAAAATATTTCTTTTGTATTGTCGAGTAGCAAATCGAAGCTTTGACGTCTTCCTTCAGCTTTGAAACTTGATCTCGATAACCAAGATGACAATCCTTCTGCCTTTTTGGGTTCCTTGTCAACAAGATCCTCATCGTATCGTATCACTTTTGTAATAACTTTCCTTCGTGCGTTGTCAGAACGTTCGGAAGACGTTTCAGAGTAATTGCTCACGGGCGATTGAATATCCTCGACGGCGGAATGTTCAGTACTTGTATTGCTATTCGAATGCGATAAACGAATTTCGGTCCAATGCTCGATGTCAGAGAGATTTGTCATGTCTGTTTGGCTCGGCGAAAACATCTCTCCGTCACTATCATCTTGTCTAAATGTACGATCACAGCCATATTTGTTGGGAGAGCTCGTTGCTGAAGATACTGTTGCTGCAGTTGATGCTCTTCCAAAATCAAAGTCACGTAATAAATGGGGACATTCATGCTTATCCATAATTTGCTGCTTTATCGGGCTACTTTTCAAACTTAACTTTGGCGGGAATTCAAGGTACTCATCTGTGGAATTTATTTGACTAGATAATTCCTGTTTGTCATTGAGCGATGGCGCATTTTCTTTATTTTTTGCTATTAATGGCTTTTTACTCGAATCATACTCTTCTAACTTAGTTTTTGTCTCTTCACGCAAACGATGAATTTCTTCGGATATTTCTTCGAGGTTCTTTAAAGCTTCATTATATGTCATTTTGGCATTCAGAATTTTTGATTCCATTTCGAGTATTTTTGCTTTTTGTGCCTTCAACAATCCATTGCAATTAGCTCGAGTTTCGTAATACGGTCTAAAAAAATGAAAATTATCAAAAAAATCATTCTTAAAACAAAAAACTTTTTTGTGTTTCAAAAAATCATTAAAAAAAAAAATAAAACCAAAACTTACAAAAACAATAATTCGTGCTGATACGCAACAATGTTCATTAAAAGAAGGTAACGGCGCATTCGAAAACTAAAAAATAAAACTATTTATAACAAAAATCCATGCAAAATCAACTCAAATGGTGCTCAAAACTAAATTTTCCACAAATATTTTTACCTCGAAGCTCTTATTGCTCCTTTCAATTGCGTTTGTAACTTTGTGACTCTCGTATTTGCGACATCTTGCTTCAATTCACACATTTTCAGATTATTTCTTGCTTCTGTACATTCTGCTTGTGATTCGTTGACTCTCGATGCTATTCAAACAAAAAAAAAAATTAATTTATATTTTTTCAAAAATCAAATTTAATTTTTAATTCTTACTTGCATGACTGAGCATCTCCTGACAAGCAACATCAAGCGTATTTTTCTCTCCTAAACCCTGTTCCGCCAAATTGACCATTTCCTTTGCTGCTGCTAACGTAGATTTGCTCTTGTCATATGTCGCCTGCGCTTCAAGAACTTCCTTTCCAACCTGATTGCAGTAAAGACGAGCTTCATAATATGGTTTTGCAATTTCAATCGCATTTCCTATCTAAAAATATAAAAATTTATGTTAAGTAATATTAGCTCTTATATATTGTGTAACGCTATGATAATAACAAAATAATAATAAAATTGTTATCATCGTTCAATATGAAATGTATACAAACCTTCGTAGCTGATTGCTTTATCTTGTCAATGCTCTCCTTCAACAATGCATGGAATTCACGTCGAGCTTCCTGTGAAAACGGTTTCAAATTAAAAAAAAATTAATCCTTCGATGGTTCGTACGCTGAACTTACATCTACTTGTATCTCATATTGATTAATAGTCTCCGTTGCTGTGTTTAATCTTTCCAATTCAATCTGCAGAACGTTGTTTGCGTTTAATGGATGTGTGGGCGAACGATGAATCAACAAGAAAAGGACATTGTTGTCAACATTGGAGTTATTACATAAGGAAGCAGAACATGAAAAAAAAGAAGTAAGTATAAAAAATTAAAACTATTTTTCCTTATCTGTCGTATCTCGAAGACAATCAATCAAGCAATATCGATCCAGTCGATATCACATGAGCGAACACATAAAATATCTTCTCTATTTTTTTCACGATAAATATTTAGCAGAAGAGAGTCAACTGGTTTGTGTTGTGTGTAAAAGATGAAATCATTTTTAACACTTCATTACCTTAATTCGTGGATCAACTCCGCCAGTGCTATCAACAGACATCTTATTTTGTGTGTTTATTGTTGCTTTGTTTTTTTACTCGTAAATTGTAAATATTTAATAATAAATTTAGTGCCAACTTTCTTTTGTTTTGCTAATAATAATACTTTCTACAAATTATTGCTTCATTTCTGTTTTAATTTTAAATTATTATTGCACTTTTACATTTTGAGAACGGAACATAGAGAAACTTTGCTTTTATTTTTACATTTTTCTTGTTGCGTAAAGGAAATATTTACTTATTTTTCGCATTTTCTTGCAGTAAAGTTGTTACCAATGATGTTAATGCAAAGAAAATGAACAACTCACTGACGAATGTTTACACAGATGTCATGCTGACGAGGCGAGTGAAACATACGGAAAAACATATGTGATGATGTATGTTTCATTTTTCATGAACAAAATGGAAGATGAATTCACCTTTTATTGAGTGATGGAAAAACAAGTCGCCAATAGAAAAAATGCCGTTAACAGGTTTTTTTGCAAAAAATGTTTTAAACTTCGATCAAACAATGACAGATTAAAAAACAGATTTATCATTTTTAGATTTTTTTCAATCCCGTCTCGAAGGTGTGTTCTTTGTTATTTCTGCAAAATTTTACGTCGCATGACATCAACCTCGCTAAATTTGATAACCTTCATATAAATAAATCTGGTAATCTCTGTTTTCATTTCAGTTTACGAAGAATCTTGTTTAAAAATAGACGTCAAAGATGCTCAAAATTCTACATTTTTTAATTATCATCGCCCTTTTAAGAGCTTCTTATGGAAATCCCTTCAACATTCAAAACGATTTGGAATATGATTTCCATTTAACATATTTTGCGGGAAACAACGCGACCGGAATTTTATCAAAAAATCTGATTTTCGAGACAGATTTGCAAGTACAGAAAGAAGGCGAAAACGAGTTTCATTGTCAATTTAGCAATATTAACGTGCCTGAATCAGGAAATGATGAAATTTTAAAGCCATTTGCAATTGTTATGAACGAAACACGCATCGGAAGTCTTGTATATCCATCAACATGGGGCACGGAAGAGATTTTACACGTGCATGGAATGGTAAAAGGAGTATTGATAGACAGAAGTGATCTAACGAAATTTTTTGATGAGGAGAACTTCAAAACAAAACAAAATGTTACAATGCCATTAGGACAATGTATGGCTAATATAAGTACTTTTTCAACAATAAAACAAAACGAAAAATTATTTACGATTCAAGCCGTTAGTACGAAAGATAATTGCGAATTTACTGAGGAAGAACGACGCATTCTGAGACATTATATAGATATGGTTGAAGATTCAAGTAACGCCGAAGTAAAAATCTCTTATAACTCGGATATTCCCGTTGAACTTTATATTAAATTAGTGCTTCGATTACCCGAAGGCGATGATGGAGAAATGATCGACAATGTAGCAGAACTTACAGTCAAATTGGAGTATACAAAAGAAATTGAAACAAAAATTGAGGGAATGAAAACTTCGACAATTACTAAAGACGAAATTCTTGATTTACATAAAAATATGGAATAGATTATGTATTTGAACTGTTATCTACAAATTTAATTATAAAAAGTGACCTTGAAAAATAATAAGAAAACATTGACTTTTATGTTCAAAAATTGATAACGTTGAATTTGCTTATGTTGAATTTTAAATTTGTGTTGAAACAGTGAAAGTGAAAAGTTTAAAAATTTTAATAATTTAATATTTTCAAAAAATATTTTTATAAATTTTTGATGTATCAGTTCAGAATCTATAATTTCGAAAAGATTGGGTGAAATTTTTAATTTTGCATGATTTTTATAAAAACTATGATTGTTGACAAAAATAGTAGCGGAAAAAATGATATGTATAATTAAAAATATTATTGCAAAAAATCAAAAACCCAATTACGCGTAGAAAAAAATACAGTTGTTTAAATTGACGTCTTTACTTATTTTTCGTATTGCATTAAATATAAATTAGTCTCAAAACGATATTAGATACATTTTAGTTTCATTTTTCGTGAAGATCGTATCTGATAGTTTCAAAGAAATTAATTGGTAATTTTCAAAAATTTCCTTTAATTTAATTTTTTTTAATTTATTCCTTATTAGCAGTGATATATTTTAGAAGATGTTCAGAAATCTTCATTTTTTGTTAATCATATCCCTTTTTGGGGTTTCATATGGAAATGTATTCAACTTTCAAAACGATATGACATATGATCTCCATATAACGTATGAAGCTGGTTCTAACAACACAAAAACTGTTACTTTCGACGCTGACTTACGAGTACAAAAGGAAAGCGCAAATACGTTTCATTGCCAATTTTACAACATTATCGTACAAGAATCGAAAAATGATGAACTTAAAAAACCATTTTCAGTTGTTATGAATGAATCACGAATTAAAAGTCTTTCCTTTCCATCATCATGGGGCAAAGATGAAATTTTACACGCACATGCAATGATGAAAGCTGTATTAACAGACAGGAGTGATATCACAAAATTCGTTGCAAACAAAAAGAAGAATACAAAACAAAGCGTTTATATGTCATTAGGACAGTGTGAAGCCGAAATTACTAAAGACAAAAAATCCATTCAAGCATTCAGTACAAAAGATCGTTGCACTTACACTGATGACGAGCATCGTATATTGGGAGATGCTGAAATTGACGATTCAAGTTACAACAAAATAAAAATCTCATATAAGAAGAATAATCCCGTTCAAGTTGAAATTAATTTGGCGATTCGATTACCTCAAGATGACGAATTGATTGAAATGACGGGAGACGTTACTATTAAATTAGTAGATACGAAAAAAGTTTTGACGATGACCAACGAGGAGATTCTCGATTTACACAAAAGTACAGAATAAACGATTATCTTTTCGTAATTCAAAAGTTGACCTTCAAAATAAAAAATTGTTTTTGTTCTATTTTCTGAAATGTGATAAGAGAAGCTCATGCAAAATAATTTTATTCAGTTTTATTTCGTACTTCTTGCTATAAAGATGAAAATCTTTCAAACACTTTTATTTGTTGTTTTAATTCATAACATAACAGCATATTTCGAAAATGGCAAAAAATACGTGTTTCATGTTAAGGATCAACATTTTTCAGCTTTTAATTTTCGTGGAAAAGTAGTTCCTCCTGTTGACGTCGTTTTTGAAGGAGAATTGCATTTGTCTGTGGCAAATGATGTTTTTGTAGCTGAATTTGCGAGATCTTATCAATATGGAAATTTGAATAACAAAGGAAATCTTGAAGGATCATTTTTGGTTGAATTCGACAAGGAGAAACAACAAATTTTGAAGATATTTGTGCCTGATGGTTGGGAGAACAAAGGCGTGAGATACGTGTATGATCTCATGAAACACATATTGAGAGATTATAGTGCATTGACGAATTTGAACGAATCAGTAGAAAATTTTGAAACAAATCTTCCTTTGGGATTGTGTAATGCAACTGTAAGCATTGAGCAACAAAACGATGATGAAAAAACCATTGAAGTAAAAAGCAAAAAGAGTCAATGTCAGTTACATGCAGATTTGATGGAGATCGTTGGCGAAGACTCTCAACATTTGATCACGGACGAGACGTTTAACGAAGTTAAAATTTTTGTCAAGAAAAATAATTTTCCATATGAAAAACTTGAAGTCATGGTAAATTTAAGAGCTAACGATCCTCTAAAAGATTTCATGGTAGCGATGGTAACTCAAACAGAATTTAGTTTTCTGGATTCAGAAACATATATTGAAACTGATTTGGGAAGAGTTTTCGTGCAACATAGTAGAAGTGAAATTTTGGAATATTAAAAAAAAGAAAGTTTTCATAAAAAGGCACTTTATTTCACGAATATTTTCACATTTAGCTGCATTTACTTGTTAGTGACATCTAACACATAGTTTAGCCTTATACTTTTTACACTTACACATATAAATAAATTCAAATTAAAAAATTTCTCTAAAGTAACGTATCTTTCAGAATTACGTTTCATACAACTCTCTCGACGTGCTCGTGTATTCGTTCCTGACTTTGGTGTTGTTGCGACCTTTTTCGAATGCCTTTTCCATTTTGAATGTTTGTAAGGACATTCATAATTTTCTTTCCCGCTCCCGTGTACGCATCTTTCTTATATCGCCGCTTTTCTTCATCCAAAATGACGTGACTTAACAAATAATCTTCACGCTTGATTCTTTCTCGTATTCTTCTCGGGACATCAGGAATTAGAGTATCAACGAGCAATTGTACCAAACCGACGACATTTTGAAAGACAACAATAAAAGCTAATCTCGCAGCAAGCACATGCCAATAAACTTGATTTTTCTTATATTTGGGATCAACTTCTGGCGGATTTCTGAATTCCGTGTAATGACATATCGTGACATTTTCAAACGATGAATTCAAAGGAGCTGCTTTTTCTTCAAAGTCATTTACATCAAATCGAGCCAATGTAAAATTCAAGTAACTTGGTTCAATTAATTCTTTTTTGACGTAAATCGAGTATACCAATTCAGGTATGAAATTTGAGGAAAATGCAATAATGAAGGCATTTGACATTACTGAGAGACGACAAATCACTTGCATAATGCCATACCATGAACCAATATCTCGAACTCGTTTCGGAACAGCACGACGATAGTACAGAAGGAATTTCTTCGCATCCAATCGCATCTCAAAAACGTTATTCAGCAAAGCGAAAAATGGGGCAAGCGGAAAAGCAACAACGAATAACGTGATAAATCCATATTGAATTACCATCTCCAAGTATTCGCTGAACATTGACATAAACTGCCATGGCAAGAGTTTGTAGTCTTCAGTCCATTGGTTGTGAGTACGAATATTGACATCTGTGTCAGACCATGTGCGTCGAACTCCAATGTGATTCCAAATGTTCGTCAATGTTTTTGTCAATATGGGGAGTGTCATTTCCATCACGGAATTCATGATTTGCTTGCCAACCATTATAATTACAAGTTGGATACACAATTCAAACATGCAATTACCCGCATTGCATTCTTCTTGTCGCAATCCAAAGATGCGATTGTATTTCGCTGGATATCCGGGAAATTTACCTTTAATGAAGGCAATGTAGAAAATCGAACTGTAATAATTGATGAATTGGAAAAGATAAATTTTCAACGATAAACTCTCGTCAAATTCTGCTTGTGTTCTCTTCATTTCCATGTTTGTGAGAATAACCGCCAAATAATCGTAAACGTAATTCAAAACAGTAATGACGAACAAATTGATGCAAGCTGCAGTTACGGGTAACACTGTTATTTTATACGTCATTGAATCTTGATTGCCATAAATATTTTGAGCTGTATTCAGAGACATGCGGTAAAGAATAACACCAAATACAGCAGATACAGCGAGACAAATCTAAAAAAAATTTAAAAAAATTCTTAAAAATTATTTTTTTGCATTAATTTAAAAAAAACTTACAAATAAAAATATGATTGAATAACTGACTAGATAGCGTGGAAATTTGAATCTCCAAAAAGGAACAGCAGGTTCAAGCACAGCTCCTCCTTCGACATTTTGTTGTATACGATTTTTCATAAACTGATCTTTGAAGTTTTTTAAACGAGCTAAATATTGAGGTCGAGGAGGCTCCGTTTTCTTTGTATAATTTGTGAGTCCCCATGAATGAATCAAACTTGCTGAATATCGTTGCCATAATTCCAAATACAAAGTTGCTAAAAAATACATTTTATTAAAAAATTTCTTAATATTAAATTTAAAAAAATTACCCCAAATCGACATAAAAACTGCCCATACAAACGTCAGTTGATTATCAAAAAGGTTGCTCAATCTTGAATACACACAAGTTTCATTGAAATTCCAATAATCACATTTACGATCGCACTGCGGACACATAATTCTATTTTCTGAACAAATTTCCTTGCTAAAATTGTTGCTGAACATCGTTGATAAGCCAAATAATACGACAATGATGCCAAATATCGATGCAGGAATCAACATGTGAGTATAAAATCCTAACCAAGCAAAGTACAAAGCAATATGAGCTCCAAAGTATTCCTTAATTTCTGTTAATGGTTGATGTCGTATCCATTTACTAATTGAAGCCCATTCAGCAAGCAATAATCCACGTTTGCTTTTTACGTCGTTGGGATCTCCCTGAAAAAAAAATAATTTTTGATAATATTTTTTAAAATTTTGAAATTTTTAGTTAAAACATACATCATGCAATGGATAAGCTCCTTTGTAAATTTTATCATCTAAAAGTTTTTGTATTCCAACACAAGCATTTGACGATTCAGGCTCATCTGTAAATGCGCATCTTTCTAATATGAAACTAACAACTGCTATTCTAACATCTTGTGTAAAGAAATCTTTATCATCAATATCAAATCTATGAAAAAAGGTAAATATTTATATTTAAATGTCGTTAAATTTAAAAGTAAACTTACAAATAGTCCTTATCTCTTGAGAATTCGTGATACATTTCCTTCGGTCTGTGAGGAAATTTAACAGGATCTAATTTCACAAATCTAAAAGGTCTTCCAAAGAACGATTTCATGTTTGTCAGTAAGCGATATTCATTATAATCAACATCTTCCTTTTTCCATAGAGACCTTTTAATTGGCATTTCCCATTTGAGCAATTCGGCGTATTTGCACAAAACATGTTTCGGCGCGTGAATTTTCACAAAATGAATCGATTGTGTCTTCTCGTACTCAAGTTCGAGTCCTTCCTTTTCAAGGTTGGCACAAAACAATTGGCGTTTCTCGTCAGCTGCTTCATTTGCATTTTCTTTTCCGGGCGACAACGGAATTGCGGGATACGACAGAACAAAATCTACATTTCGCTCGCCATCGGTAAAGGTGCGCCAAACCTAAAGTAATAAAGAAAAAAAATGCATTATAGGAAAATTATCAACGGAGTAATTTGTGTGCAAATTAATTGAACATGTGAAGTGAGTAAAACTGTAAAATTGTATTGTGAATGTGTGTAAAACATGTGTTTCGCAGTTACTTCATAATATATTAAATATTTACATGTTGATTATCATTTCAATCATCCAACAGTTTAAGTTGGCATTTTGAAATGATGTTGTAAATAACTTATAATTAGAACTTGATAACTGCTGAATAGTGACAAAATCCCATTCTACGATGTGACGTGCAAAAAAATGTGAAATTGGATATTGTATAGGTAAAACCTTTCAAAACAAATAAAAATGATAAAGAAATAACAAAGTAAGAAATATAAAAAGTGCATTTAGGAATAAAAAAATAAAGAAACAAATACAGATAAAACAATGTAAACATCGTAAAACAGACGATCTTCATTAAAAAACAATTAAAGGACTGCAGTAAAAAATTCCTATTGGAATTTTCGTCGTCAGTAACGATCGAACATGGCAAATTTCTCATGATATTACGATATAAATAAATAAACAAACAATTTAAAATACCAGTTTTAAAGTTTTTTTACGAGACAAGGTCGTTATTTTACTATTCACGATCATTTATGACTCAATATTTATTTTTATTTTACTTTTAATAATAATCATCAATCTGTTGTAATACATAATTTGTTTGAATTTGACCCTTGTTTAATTTTTTTTTGTTTCCGCGAACTTTATTTTTTTTGTTGAATTTAAAGAAAACAAAATTTTTCTTCAGAAAGATATATTAACACGGATTAACAAAATTTTCATTGTAAGATTAACGATCATATTCTCCGTAAAAAAGTTTTTATATTTTAATTTATTACTGCAAAGAAAATAGTGACTCACAAAATTCTCCGATATTAAAAAAAAAACAAAATTTAATTATCATTTTCGTCAACACACATATTGACCTCTTGTTTTGTCATTTATTTTTAGAGAATTTCCCGAACATTAACCACAAAAATAATGATCTTTCTTAATATTTCGTGACAGCCAAGTTTTGCGTAGTTCTGAAAATTGAATGATTATTTGCACACGTTCTTTTTGAACTTTTTTTTTTTCTTAATAAAATTCAAGTCGAGGACCTTATGAGTATTCTTCGAATTTATGTCGTCGCGTGAAAAATAAAATTTTTGAATTTTTTTAATGACACTGATATTTTTTTTTTGTTTAAAAAATTTCTGTGGGTTATTTTTGGAAGACACTTTGTCTGTTCATGAATCTTTATGAACTTATAAAATTGACACGAAAAATGCAAAACATATAGTTTAATGAACTCTTTAACTAACTTTTTCCTTGCATCCTGGCACACGACACAAAAAGCAAATTCTTGTTGAATCCATAACTTTTCCATTGCCATTCATCGTTTTTACGGATAATTCGCGAGAGATTCGCTTTTCATTGAAATTTGTCTGCGATTTTTACTATTTTATTTTTATCCAGAGAATATTCGTCGCGTATCGTTTGGGAAAACTGTCTTTACACGTCAACCGCTCTTTTTAAACTAAACTGATATTCACACTGAGGCAGTGAAAAGTGTTTAAATAAATAAAATATTATACTCAGCAAAAAGACTGAGTGTGAGCGATAAAACGATGAGCATGTAGAGATATACAATTTTTATTACTCGTCTGAAGAGACATTTTCTACCGGTGTTTTATCAATAGTGCAAATATTTGCAAAAATAAAGTTTATTTGTTATTTATTCATTAGAAGACTTTTGTCTTTGTCATAGGAAGGATTCGTGCCATTTTTAACATCTAATAAAATATATGTTAATAAAATGACACCGCACCTCAAAAACATCCGTAAATCAAAGAAAATCATCTTGCGTCATCGCGTCAAAGCCTTTCTTGACGATAAATGTAAATAAATATCTTGTTTCGCATAAATATTGATTCTGAAACCGTTCAAGTGTCATTTTCGCGACACATAAAAAAAACGAAAAACATTTTTCGGCGCTCTTATCGTCTGTAATATTTTGCTTACAAGGCTATTTTGACAGAAAAACATAATAAAATAATTTTTTTTAGGAAAAAACATGAATTAAGCAATAAAAGCCAAAAAGCCCATTGGAAAGAGAAAAGCTGTGATATATGATAGAAAAACAAAAGAAGAAACAAAAATATTGTTAAAGGAAGAAAAATATCGTAAAATTAAACACATGATAAAGTAAAGCAGGTTTTACCCTAGATTTCCATTCATTATATGTTACGATTTGTTTCGTTTTTGTTTGTTTGTTTTTAGTCGTAGGTAATGAATGTATGCTGTTGGAACAATTATTACTATCAAGTAGTAAAGCAGAGACCTCTTCCTGTAAAATTTCGCTTCGGGGTCTCGTTCCTCGTAACGGCACATCTCCGCTATCCAATTCCTCGAAATCATTCAAACCAATGTCGCTGTGAAATTTTTGTGAGTCAAGAAAAAAGTCATTGTTGTATCCCTTGAGAGTTGCGGAGGCAGCAACAGTGCTCGGAAGGTCTTCAGTTGAATGATAAATCGTTTGTTGGGATAAAGCTATTGATTTTCGATTGTTGTAATTTGTACTTCCTGACTGCATACTCAA
Source organism: Culicoides brevitarsis (assembly GCF_036172545.1). NCBI lineage: Eukaryota > Metazoa > Arthropoda > Insecta > Diptera > Ceratopogonidae > Culicoides > Culicoides brevitarsis. Next base: position 46,181,635 of record NC_087085.1, on the reverse strand, counting down.
TGTATCGAGGTAAATGCTATCTCTATCGGTGTCACTCGACATGATGATGGTAACTTGATGTTTACTTTGAAAATATATTAAGAGGGTTTCTGGAACAGTAAAAAAAGAATAAAATATCGTTAGACATCAGGTAATTTGAGTATGTACACGAGTCAATATATTATTTATGAGGTAGTTTAGTTACTGTCTGATGAGTATAATAATCGATTTTAAGTAATTTTCTTAAAACATTTTTTGTCTGATTATTTTATTGCTATTTTTTATGACAAAATTCTTGAGCAAATTCAAGATTATTTTTTATCAAGAAGAGAAAATTTTGTCTAGCCTGTTGTCATAAACACTGTTCAAACATCTTCCTGTTTATTTTCCGTTTTTACTTCACAATTTATGACATGCCACACACTCATAAAAAAAAACATCACGAAATGCACAGAAAGTAACTAAAACATTTTAATTTATTCAAATACATGTTCGCCCGCAAAGTTCACATAACAATATTGTATTTGATATTACCTCAATGCATGTGTGAGCTATTTTTCTATTGTATATAAGTGTATCGTTTGTTGTGATGATTAACGCCGGTTACTGTCTACAAAAACCGGCAATGCTAACAAACGAATGTCGGTCGTAGGCAAAAAGTTATAAAATTTATTCAAACTGGAGAGATTTTTTTTTCGTGTATTCCATTCAATTTCTGATACGACGACTGACATTCACGCGTAGAATAGTAGGTCTTTCGGTAAATATCATATACGTTGTTGAACTTTGTGTTTATTCATATTCTTGCCTTGTTTCGACTAAAATAAGCGTAAACAGTGAAGTCATCACTTTTTATGATCTTCTCGTTTCGCACACTGTATTTTTTTTTTGTATTTCACATGGAATTGTTCTAAAAATTTAACTTTTTTTTTTAATTTTTCAGAAATTATAGTTCATTGAACTGAAGTAGACACACTTTGATAATTAAGGTTTTGTCATGGATGGAAAAACTTATCACCCAATTCGAATAGCAACCTCATAAATTGTCGTACCTTCATTGAAGCATGTCAATTGTCTAGCTTAATCACTTTTTTGTTTGTGTGGTAAAAAATGTCAATACAGACGTATTTATTATCTCATCAATATTTATTTGTACAGAGATGAGGTTGATACAGATGCCCTGTTTCGTGTCAGATACAATATTCAGCGACAACCTACCTGTTAATTCAATAAAAAAATAATTCTGCAGTGATTTGTCTAAAGTACTTTTTAATCCTAAAATATTTTTCTACTTTTCACATCTGTTCATTAGATTACTTTTGCCATTTTAAATGTATTTTATCACAAATCATTCAATTCAATATTTCTTGTAACTCGTTTTTCTTCTATTTCAGAATCTTTTTCCGGTTTTATTTCAGTAAAAATTATGGGGTTGAACTAATCAATTGTTACTCGTAGAATTAACTTATTTCATATGACTATTACGCTGAAAAGTATGATGTAGACTGAATTGCCTTCTACACGAAAGCAAAAAAAAAAGATGAATGAGTAGCCTTCATACATTCCATTTTCAACATTTTCTGTTGATGGTTTTGGAAAAAAAAGACGGGTTCGGAATAGAATATTGAATATCTGCGTTTATTATTATCATCATTTTGTTTAGGTATAGCCAATTATCGATATATTATATTACAGACAGGAATAATTCGTATAAATTTACATCAAAACGAAGCAAATGCTGGCATAACATAAAACCCTTTTAATGCGTTTTCTCTTTTTTCGTGAACGAGAAATAAACGCTCACGCAAATGACCAACAAGAAAACTGCTCCGATGCCAATCAACACGAATTTATCTCGCATGTGTCTCATTATCATCGTGTTTAAAAGTCTTCCGGATCTTCCGAGTTCGGCATCTGTATCTCTTAGTCTGCCTCGAGCTCGTGTCAAGGTTTCTCTTTGGTTTTCCAAATCGCGTAAAACACTATTGCCAATTTCCTCAGTTTCAACAGCAATGCGATACGCATTCGTAAGTTGATTGCCTGAACGCTCCAATCGCTCAGAATTATCGAGCAATCGTCGTTTTTGGTCTTCCGTGACATTCACATCATCGTATTCGTCGTCATCGAATCCCGCGTTTACCGTGTTCTTATTTGACTTTGCCATGGTAAATTCGTTCTGCAGTCGTTTCAATTCGGCATTATAACAATTGAGTTTGTATGTTAACCCGGGACGAGCTCCCGGATCAGAATCACGAATCTCCAAACCGATCTGTTCAAGCTACAAATGAAATTTTATTTGAAAATTTATGTTTTTTACTCATTTTTAGAAAACTTACTGTCTCTCCAGCTTCTTGTAAAAGTGTATCAATATTTTGTATTAATTGGCGTTTGTCTCCTGAAGAAAAAAAAAACAAAATTTTTAATTTTTTTTCTACCATATTATTCGAATTTTCTTCTTACCTCCGCTCGCTACAGATAATCTACCAATTAGAGCAGTTGCTTCTGCCGTTAGCTGTGAATATTGTTGCTCATAATCGTCAATTAATCCCATTTTGATTGTTTTAATTCAATAACTAATGTTGCAATACTTTTTCCAGAAAATGCATTTGTCAAAACAAAACAATTTGGCACGTTCATTTTCAGAGTATTTCATAAAAATGAAACTCACCTCAAAGAAATTTCCATTCTTCCATACGAGAATTTGAAAAAAAACATGTTTCTTCAGACGTTAAAAAATTTCGTTTATTGAGCAATTATTTAATTATTATTTCCTAAATCAACCATTTCTACTCCTTGATTCATTACAATCGTACTTATCAAGTTTTCTCCCCATTTTTGATCTTTTTTCACATCATCAGGCACTTTGGGTATCAACCAATTCACAATTAATCGAACTGTTGATACAAGATTCGTATAGAGAACAACAAAAATTACTCTCACAGCCAAAATTTGCCAATAAATTAAGGATTTTTTATACTTCGGATCAACATTTGGTCCATTTCGGAAGCTCTCGTAATGACAAATTTCCAAATTACTGAATTGTGTTGTTAGAGGAGCAGATCCTTCTTGAAAATCTGTCACATTGAAGGCAGCGTACGTGAAATTCAAGTAACTTGTTGAGTGACTGTGAAATTGTTGGTATACCATTTGAGGTATGAAATCTGAAGAAAATGCGATTAATATGGCGTTTGTTATGACTGACATGCGACAAATCAATTGGAGAATGTTATTCCAATGTCCGATATCCTTTACGCGTTTTGGTACGGGACGACGGAAATGGAGAAGATACTTTTTGGCATCCAAACGCATTTCAAAAACGTTGTTGATCAATGCAAGTAACGGCGAAAGCGGAAATGCAACGATAAAAAGCATCACAAATCCAAATTGAATGACGAGCTCCAAATGTTCTTTGTAGATGTATTGCGAATCCCATTTCAGTAATGCGTAATCTTCTTCCCATTGGGTGTGTGTCAAAGTTGGCGTTATAACTGAAAAGCGTTTCTTCGATTTTTGAGCTCGCAAAGCAATTTTGTTGTAAGTTTTTCTTATAAATGGGATCATATTTTCCATCACAGTGTTGATAACTTGTTTGCCTATCATTAAAACAGCTAATTCGATGCACAATTCAGTCATACATCCTCCCGGATTGCATTCTTCTTGTCTCAAACCGAAGATTCGATTGTATTTCGCGGGATATCCAATGAGCTTTCCTTTGATGAAAGAAATGTAGAACATCGAGCTGTAATAATTGACGAATTGGAACAAATAAATTTTTATCGAGACACTTTCGTCGTACTCGATTTGCGTTCTTTTCAACTCCAAGTTGGTCAGAACTATGGCAAGATATTTGTAAGCGTAATTGAGCATTGTAATAACGACTAAATCAATTATGGCAGTTGTTATTGGAAGGAAAAGCGATTGTTGTGTCATCGAACGTTTCTTATCGTAGAAATGTTGAGCTTTAATTGCTGCCATGCGAAAAACTATGATACTGCCCATTGCAATTAAAGACAAAATTATCTAAAAAAAAATTAAAAAAATGAAATTTTAGCTTTTGTAACATAAAATTTTCTTACCAATAGGATAATTGTTGTATAACTCAAAAAGTAACGAGGAAATCTTGACTTCCAATACGACAATTTTGGTTCCTTCATCAAAGTTTCAACATTTACTTCGATTTTCTTGACATTTTTCAATCGTGAAAGATATTGCGGGCGAGGATGTTCTCCTCGTTTTGTATAATTAGAAAGTCCCCAATTATGAACGAGTCTTGCACTGTATCGTTTCCATAGTTCAAGATATACAGTCGCTAAAAAAATATGCTTCGTGAAAAAAATTTCAATTTGATAAATTTTATACTTACCCCAAACAGACATGAAAATGGCAAATATTACAGTCAACTTATTGTCAAACATATTTTTCAATCGAGAATACAAGCAAGTTTCATCTAATTTCCAATAATCACACTGTTCATCGCATTGCGGGCATACAACAATTGTATTATTAGCAGAACAAATCTCCTTGCTTATTTGATTACTGAACATCGTTGAAAGCCCATACAAAACACAAATAATGCCAAAAATTGAAGGAACAATTAACATTTGGCAATAATATCCGATCCATGCGAAATAAAGAGCGATTTGAGCACCAAAATATTCCTTAACTTCATCAAGGGGTTGATATCGCATCCAATGCTTAATGGAAGCCCATTCTTTTAATAACAAATGACGTTTACTCCTATGCTCGGAAGTATCGCCCTGAAAATAAATTTTATGAAATTTTCATCTAAAAATTGCAAATAAATTACTTACATCATGTAATGGAAAAGCAGCTCTAAAAACTTTATCTTGCAAAAGTTTTTCAATACCAACAACATTTCGAGATAAATTCGAAACATCTAAAATTCCCGTGAATCGAGTCCTTTCAAGAATGTACGAAACAACGGATATACGAACAGATTGTGTGAAAAATTTTGGATCGTTCATGTCGAATCTAAAAAGGTTTTTTAAAAAAAAATTAACAAAAATTCAAATTAATTTAAAAAAAAATTTTTTTTTTTTTGTAAGAAAAAAAAAAAAAAAAAAATTTCCAAATTCATTTTAAAAAAATATTTTCAACAAAAAATTAACAAAAATATCAAAATTAATTTTTTTGAAAATTATTTTTAAGAAAAAAATAACAAAAAAAAATTACAAATTAATTTTAAAAAATATTTTTTTCAAGAAAAAATTAGGTAACAAAAAAATTTCAAACTAATTTTTAATTTTTTTTTTCAAGAAAAAATTAACAAAATATCAAAATTAATTTTTTTAAAAATTATTTTTGAGAAAAAAATAACAAAATTATTCAATTTTAATAAAAAAAATTATAACTTACAAAAATTCCTTTTGTCTCTCGAACTCATGATAAACCTTAAACTCTGTTCCGGGCTTGAGATTCGTTTGCAATTCGACACATTCAAATGGACTCAACATCCATGCCTTAAACTGATCCCATAAACTGATTTTTTTCTTTTTTCGTTTCACTTCGCTCAAGTATTTCTCCCGAATTGGCATACGAAACTTCAAAATTTCACAAAACCGTATAAGCACATTTTGTGGAACATGAATTTTTATAAATTGCTGCATTGCGTGGGACGAATCATGTTCGAGTTCAAGTCCTTCCAACTCGAGGTTTTGACAAAACATTTCTCGTTTCTGTCGATGTTTTTCATTTAAGCTGCTTTTGGGATATGCCAGAACAAAATCTACTTGTCGTTGACCATCCAAAAAGGAACGGAGAATCTTCAAAATAAAAAATTGTTGAGAGACCGGCATTTGTTTTGAAATGAGATACGTTGATTCATGACATTCGAGAGAATTAAGTAAGAGAAGAGAAGAGGGAAGAAAAAAAAGAAGTTTTGAATCGAAACTTGATAATGACGTATAGAGTAAATGTAGACCGATTAGAAGAGTATGACTAAAAATAACAATGAATTAATCATTCGTTCAAAAGTTTCTTTTTTTCAGTGACAACTGGTTAATATTTCTAAAAATTTACTGCTTCCCTTTGAATTTTTTAAACTTACATTTCCATCACAGTTAGGCTCTTCGCACAACTGACAACTTTTTTGACGATATTTTGCCATATTTCAGTTCAGATCTTAAAACTATTAATTTTATTATCAGTTAAAACTACGGAAGCTCCCGATTCATTGGATGCTGATTCGCGACTGAATGTGTGAATATGAATGGAAAAGAGAATCTTTGTTAAGTCAACAGAAATTACCTCATCGATTCAAGATCAACCACGCACGATTATCTCTTACATCTACGATATACCTATATTTTGTCCAACGACCAATATTTGTTATTTATTAAATACCTGTTCAATATATTATATAGTGCCCAACGTGAAGTTGTGAGGAGATTCGTTTGAAGTTTTGTCAGTATGCTAATTTCATTTGTAAGAGCATGAGAATTCTGCGACGTCATAATTTTGAGAGTTTCTCGATGGAAACGCCTGATACTTTTTACTAAATTAAAACTTTTCTTTGTTAATTTTAAAAATTTATTAATAATTTTTCATATTTTAAGTACGTTAAATTTTTTTTAGCATTAATTTTATGTAACAATTAATCTTTGGGTCTACGAGTGTGCAATTTTAAACCCTATACAGAAAAATATTTTATAATCTGACACATTTAACATTCATTGGATACAATTGTCACACTCTTAGGCAGTTTGATTTTCAAAACTTGTTCATTAATTTTCGTTATTTACTTTAGAAAACGGTGTGAAAGGAACGTGAATAAAAAATTTTGTGCAATATATCGTCTCTCTTCTCGAGGATTCTCACAGCTTCATTTACAACTTGTACGATTGTCGCATCATCAAATCGAAGTAAGCATCATGATCGATGGAGGCACTAATAGCTGAATAATAATTATTGAATTCCTCTTCTGTAACTTTTCCATCAACAACGCCGCCTTCTTCGAAATTTCCCAAAAACTTGTTCAAAATTTGCTCTTCCGTCATTTCGCCGCTTTGGTATTTCGGATGACTTCGAACGGAATAAACGTTTCTGAAGGGAATAAAATTAAAGTTAATTTTCTTAAAATTTTGTGTTAAAAGAAAAAAAAAATTACTTCAAATCATCTAATGTGATGTATCCATCGCCTGTTTTATCCAACTTTTTAAATGCTTGATCGACGATATTTTTGCGGGATTGCGACATGCTTGGCTGCAAAATAGAAAACATCTGATTAATAAATAAATTCACGTGAATAATTAATGTTTTTCAGAACAATCGATACTCTAATTGCAACTAAGAACTCCGTCATGTCAATGCCGCCGCTTCCATCTTTATCGAATCTATTGAGGTCAAGGCGCGTGTGAAAGAAATTATTCATTAGGTTGTTGTTATACATTTGTTTACATGATGTTTGTACTAAATTAATAAATACCTCGAAAACATTTCTGCTGCTTCAGAATCGTCGATAGGAAGTCCCGAGTCTTGAAGACCTTTGGTAAATTCCTCCAAATTCAATTGTTTGTTACCATCATCATCCATGCGTCGAAAACAACGACCCAAACCTAAAATTCCTCCTGCGCCGCGTGCTAAACAAAGTTGACGTAATTTATCGATGGGATCCGTAATTTGTCCCGATTGAACTGCGCGATTCGCTTTGCTTATCATGTCACATTCATGGCGAGACATTGCACTTGTTGGTCGATTTGCCATCTGTAAGCAAAATAAAAACAATTTATCAAAAGGATGAAACAAGGGAAAGTCACGAACACGAAATATCAAAAATCATGAAAGTCATCCATATGAAGGAAACGACCTTCGCCGGAAATCCTTTTATCAGTATTTGTGTGTGTGTGTGTGGGTTCAAGAAAAAAAAAATCGATAAAAAATTATTGACTTTGTAATATCAAGCGAGATTTTGAAAAATCCATCAATTGTCTCATGCAATCGATTTCAGACAATCAAACAAACTTTCACGCGATTTAAACTGTAAATAATTGACAGTTAATGCCATCACTTTGTTATCAGAATTAGACACGATCTCAACTTTTGCTTTTTTTTGTAACTCAACAGACAGAAAATTACGCCTTTCTTCACCTGCAATGGTATTCGCCTGTTATAATGTCTCATCAGCGGTTGTCTATGCATGACTCTTCAATTACTTTTGCTATCAAAATGTTAATTATTTATCTAATTGACGTCACTTTTAAATTTCATCACTTTTATGAAAAAAGTTTTTGGTTTAGTTCAAGTGAGATTTTGATTGTTCAAGTATTTTCTTGTGATTTTTAATTTCGTCAAAAGTGAAAACACTTTAAGGAAATACATTTTATCGTTTTATTATCACAATGTAGGAAAAACTATTAAAACAGTGAATTAAAATTTTTTATCGAAAAAAATAACGCGCGAACTTGTTCAAAGTTTAATCATGACTGAAATGAATGAAACGAGCTAGATTGTAAAAAAGTGTACAAACAAATGTTTTTTTTTCTTTCAGCTATGGAGCCTCGTTTGGGTATTAAATTCTGTGAATGAAAAATACAAACGTACAAAGTGAAAGTGAAGACTCCGAATAAGAATCCTCAAAAAAATAAATAAATTAAGGTAAGTGTTTTTTTTTTGTTTTGTTCAATATTGAAAAATTTCATTGATTTTAAAGAGTTAGTCGATAACATATCCTTTGTACGTTTATGATACTATGCATGATAACGTTTAATTTTATTCAATGCGATGAAAATTAGTTTGATTGCTTCCTCATGCATAGGGAACTAACTTAACAAACGCCCTACTTTTGGATTGTCACAATAAATCTATAAACAATTCATGTGTAATTTCGGTTCAAAAGCCGACCAAACATTAAAAGCACACTCCATCATTTTATCGAAAAAGTTTTTATTGAAGGAGCACGACAGGAAATCAATATACAACTCCTCACTAATGACTGTGTTTATTATTATTATTTTTTAACACAACTGCTTCTTTAAATGGGTTATATGTGTGTCGGGAAAACGCACACACGAACATTTAATAATCCATTCAGACTCTTTTAAACCTTCGTGAACTGCACTGATGAACTATAATTGTTACGTATCCTTACAAAAGTGCATAAATGAAGGAAATTGGAAATAAAACATGATTTTTATTTTATAATTTTTTGTACGAAAAGATGTTATGATATGCAAGTTAATTATATTCACTTATCTCAAACTTTCACTATTTCGTTCCTGATTTTTTCATAGAATTATTTTTCCGTGTTGTAATTAGGTTCATTTGTGACCTACTTTTTCAATGCTTATGTACCTATATTTTTATCGTATGAAAATATTCAACATGCATGTTTTTTGTACAAATTCAACAGATTTCTTTTAATTTTAATTTAAAATTTTCTTATCGTAACCAACTTTTTTTTTTTTGCAAAATCATCTTTAAATTTTTAAAGAATCTGGATTTTTTTTATATATGTGCGGAAAAAAAATATAATAATCAATAAACTTTTGCATTTTTTTTAAATTTTTGTTTGAAACTTTATGTTTTAAGTTTTGTTTAAATGACAAATTGCGAAAAAAAATCTTACGTGACTTGAATCCTATTTTTGGAGCATAACTTGAAATTTGGCTTCTTTCCAAATGACAACGAGGTACTTTTTAAAGACATAATTCAATGCAGTACTTTTGAATCTAATTATCTATAAAGCAAGTCAGCAACATAATACACTTTAACGCACTTACTGTCGCTGTTTGAAGTCCTTCTATATAATGTGACATATAAAATTACTTCACATTATATTAAATCAGTCGATTCATTACAATTGATTTTCCTTTCTGAAGAAATCCTAACGATATAATTAAATTTTTATGAGAAATATGACTTTTTTATAAGGCTAAGAATAATTAAAGCTAAAATATTTATATTAGTGTGACACATGAAAAAATGTTTAATTGAATAGATCGACATTCAAAATTTTGTTTCAATTTGTTTTGGTTGTTAGACACTCTATTTAGGATAATTATACCCAAAATAAGCTATCAGCACTATCTTTGATTGGTATTTGATTACCTAAATATAATTGTTGTAACTTTTTTTCATGTCACCAAATATTTTGTAACTGTATAAGTGTTTGAAGAAATCCTGAAGTCAATTTATTCAAAAATAATTAAATAATCCAAAATTGAAAAGGAAATACGAGGTACATTATTCAACGGAAGAAGTCATTTTCAAGTTGCTCTACCTTTTTCCATTATAAAACAAGATTTCCCATCAGAGATAAGCAAATTAAAACAAAAATGAAAACCCATAAAACACACCCTGAAAACAAAAAAAAAACGTTAAATTTAATGCTTCATTTCACATTTTCATTACATCATGCAATTAGCATTTCTGAGTTGAGTTCGTGTCACATAAGAGAAACTAACTTGAAAATTTTGAAATGAAAAATTCATGTTTGAACATTAAATCTGTGAGAGTTTCCATTAGGTTATCATGCAATTCCATTAAAAATGATTCACTTTACAGTAGATAAGCAATTGAAAAAAATTATCGTATATGACTCATATTTTTTTAAAAAAATTTTTTGTCTGAAATTCGGTTTCGTTGATCAATTAACACTTACTTTATATTAAATTTTTAATTAATTCACAGTTTTTGTATAAAATTATTTTTTTTTTATTATTTGGAGAGATATTACGGTTTAATTTTTTTCCGCCTCGTCTGATTCAACCGACAACTTAAACTGAACTGAGAAAAATTTTACTCAGCTCGAATGACACACGAATACAAAAAAACACACGATACTCAATGATATACAGGTACTCTCAGTATTTTCATACATTTTCCTACAAGATAAATAAATAAATGGACATTTGCGGAGACAATTTTTCAAAGTATTCATAAGAATATGTGTAAAACGAGACAGACTAATGTTATAAGACAACGTATCAATACGCATGAACTCAAACAATGCCAATGCTTTTTATCACACACGTTTCGAAGGCTTGTTTATAATTTATGTAGAGCAATAATTGTCATTAGATAAATAATAATCATATCATTTAATGTAATGTTTCACCAATAGTAATTTTTTCATGAATTTCGTTGAAATAATTATTCATTTATTACATGTTAGAACTCGTGTCGGAAGCATCTATAAATCTTATGAAGATCAATGTATCGAATTTACAATAAAATTCGTTAATATTCGAAGTAATTCAAGTGAAACGATGTTTTTTGCCTCTTAAAAAATATAATTTTTTTATTGACTTAACCTGATTCTTGAGAAAATTTGCTCTACGTGTGCTCATTTTTGAGTTTGTGTGGCATTGAAGCTGCTTTCAAATACGGATTATCAATTGAATGAGATCTATCGTGCCCGCTATTTGATTCTTCTTTCGTCGCGAGATTTTCTTCTTCTTTAACAGGCTTTTTCTCGTCAATTTCATCTTTGCTTATATTATGATCTGTCTCATTGTCGCTTCCTTCGCCTTCCATTTCCTCCTCATTCGTATCCGTAATGTCTTCCTTTCGATTCGCAACTTGATAGTAATATTCCAATTCTTCGAAATCGAATACTTGATCTGTTGGATTTAGAGCTGCCATGTACGTTGGAAATGCGGGTTTCGGCGCTATCAAGGGGAACAAATTATCTTCCGTTTCGAACAATGAATGTGTATCGCCCGTTTTTGCGAGGAATTTTGTAAGTGCTTTTTCGATATCGCGTTTTTGGTTTGCGGCTTTTTCGCGAATTGCCTCATATTCGGTAATGGGTTGTTTATATGTCGGTGTTCGAATGTAAGCATGAGGATCGGGGAGTTCGGGCAAGTGATTCGGTATATGACTTGGATGAGGTTGTTTTTGACCTGCTTGTAAAATGCTTAAAGGCTTTGTTTGTGTTGCTTGTTGAGGCGTCGGAATCATATGACGCTTCTCTCGTTTCCCATAAGACTCGATGCCATCTAATTTGATGCCCATATTCACGAGAGATACAACAATATCGCCAATAACAGGTTCAATTCTTCCTGAGAGTTCATAAAAACAACGAGCTGAATGACCAATTTCAACCAATACTGAAAAAATATTAAAATTATAAAAAAATTTCGAAAAAAAACATAAAATTTTTACTTACAGCTTTGTAACATTTCTGTCAATGTCTCAAGAGCATCACGATCAACAGCATCAAAACCCGATTCCAATAAAATTGTTGACACAGCCATTTGAAGAATCTTCCGGCGAGGATTTCCTCCCGTTACGGGCGGCGTAACTTCCATTTTCACGCAATTTTCTTTCACGAAATTTGTTTGTTATGATTTTCAATTTGGGTTCGTTCACGCAACTTCAAATGAGTCGGCTGAAAATGATAAATAACAAAATGTGACATCATCACCGAACAGTTTTTGTTGTTGTTGGTGAAAAATTCTCTAAATTAAAAAATAAAAATGCCTCTTTTCGACACAGCATTACAGGAAAAGGCGATCGTTTTGGAGATAGGAAATGCTTACACAAAGTAAGTTTTAAGAAATTGCTTCTTTAAAATCTTTTTTTAATATTTTTCATTTTAGAATTGGTTTCGCTGCAGAATCCGCCCCAAGATTCATCATTCCAACAAGAGTTGAAAACTTGAGCGATGGAAGTACGAAAGATTTATTCGAATATCAGGATTCAAAAGAGTTTTATGAGCAAGTTATCACTTTCATTCAGAAACTCTTTTTCAAATACATTCTTGTGAATCCGAAAGAGAAGAAAGTTGTGATGGTAGAATCGATTCTCTGTCCCACAATTGTTCGTGAAACATTTGCAAAAGCTCTTTATTGTCATTTCGAAGTCAACAGTATTTTTTTCGTTCCCTTGCATTTGGCTGCTTTGTCGACGTTGGCAATTGACACAGCACTCGTCGTAGATATTGGTTACAAAGAATCTGTAGTAATTCCTGTTTTTAGCGGCGTTCAAGTTTTAAACGCTTGGCAAGCACAAGCATTGGGAGCAGAAGCTGTTCACGATGAAATAAAAGGACAATTGATATTAAATGGTATTAAAGAGGAACATTTGACTCCAAAAGTGATCGAAGATGTAAAAGTTCGTTTATGTTTTGTCACAAATTTACAACGTTCTCGCAAATATCGTGAAAAAAGCCCTCCAACTGCATGCCCAGATGTAGATTATCCAATAAAAGGAGAAGAAATCATCAAAATTCCGGGAGTTTTGAGAGAAACAGCATTTGAAGTTATCTTTCCTGAAGACGAAGATCATCTTGGATTACCTTACATCATTCTCGATTCGATTCTCAAATGCCCAATTGATATGCGACGCGAGTTGGCACAAAATATTTTCATTATTGGAGGAAGTAGCATGATAATGGGATTAGCAGATCGTTTGAAACACGAATTACTTGAACTCGTGCAATCCGACCTCTATAAGGATAAATTGCCAATCAAAGAGTTCAAATTTCACAATGGAATTTCGCAGCCAAATTTCACGGGATGGTTAGGCGGAGCAATTTACGGAAACACAGATTTGCTCAATCAAAACGGGTTGTCGAAAGAAACGTACTTGAAGACAAGAAAATTGCCTGATTGGACAAACTTTTATGAAGAAGAAGCACGTGCAGCGTAATTTAATGCATTTAATCGTCAACCAATTTACTATATAATAAAACTAAGCTTTTTCAGGGTGTCTAAAGTCCCTGTTGGAACTGTAACGTTTGTTGTCTCTTCAGTTCTTCTTGCATTTCCAATGCCATATTTTTGTACTTTGCCGATAATGTTTCATCTTTTGCCGTTCCATCGCCCTTCGCATACATCTGACTCACATTTGCACAAGCATACATATTTCCCAAATTACATGCTTTCTGTGCAAGAACAAACGCCTTTTCCATATTTTTCGGGATAATGTAATCGTTTTCCGTTACATCTTCAGTTTTCTTCACGCCCGAAATGTACATGCCCGAGAGATAATAACATCCAAGTGCATTATCCAAATCGCAACTTTTCGACAGGTATTCTAAGGATCTTGGAACATCACGCTCCATAGTTGATGGCCGATTTTTTGAAATCAATAACAATCCAGAATTCAAACACGATTCCGAAACTTTTAAATCACATCCTTTCTCATAGTATTTCAATGCTTGAACCGGATCACTTTTTGTCGATGCTTTTCCTTTGGCGAGAAAACTGTAATGCCCAAATTTGAGGCACGATTTTCCATAATTGTAATCGTCGCAATTGGATTTGTACACTTTGGAAGCTTTGTCGAAATCCTTTTTGATGGCTTCAAGAAAGTCGCCGAGAAGATGACACACTGCAAAAATGATGATATTTTGTAAAAGTTTGTTAAAAAGTGAAAAAATTGATAAGAAGACAAATGTACCTTCAGGATTTTTTTCGCTAAAACAACCAAATCGATATTCCGTGCCCAAGTTATCGAGATATTCTTTGACTTCTCCTTCTTCTTTCAAGTTATATGCCATCTTTTCGACGTGTTTCAGTGAATGTCTTTGAGTAAATACGATATTATGATGTAATTAATCCGTATTTTTGTCCTTATTGTGGTTATTCAATTCACAAAATTCACATTTGTCGACCCATTAAACAATCATTCGTCTCACCAACCAGCTGATTGTCAAACTTTTCAATTGTGAACTGGATAATTTATGAAGGGACTCGAGAAATAGCGCGAAACAGAGTCCATCAATAACAAAGGAGAGTTCATCTAGAGTAGAAAAAGGCTAAATTTCATGTCCAGAATAAGAGAAAAAGAGTAAAAGTATATCCAAACAGTGACCAAGATGTTTATCGAGAACCTTCATGACGACTTCTACAAACTTTTAATCGGAAAACGTATTTTATTAATTGTGAATTATGACTTGGATGCGATTTGTGCGAGTAAGATACTCATAACCCTGTTCAAGTTTGACAATATGCTGTACTCGTTGATACCCGTAATGGGAAGATCGGGTCTTGAGCGAGCCTTCAACGAGCATCGCAATGACGTGAAACATGTGTTGTTGGTCAATTGCGGAGGCGGCATTGATTTAGTAGATGTTTTACAGCCCGACGAAGATGTTGTGTTTTATGTGTGTGACAGCCACAGACCTTATAACGTTTGTAATGTTTACAGTAATGGACAGGTAAAAGTTAAAAATTTCCTTAAAAGTCAAAAAATTTCAATTTTTTCATTTAATTTAAAGGTTCAAATAATTGGTACTGCTGACGAAGACGACAGAATTCCCGAATTCGAGGAGATTTTTCAAGATTCAGAGACAGAAGAAGAACAAGATGACGATTCGGGACAAGAAAATGGATCAGATAGCGAACAAGAAGGCGAAACTCGAATGGAACGTATCGAAAGACAAGCTCTCAAACGTCGTGCTCGTCGAAAATGGGAGCAAAAACGTGACGAAGTGATGTTTCAATACACACAATATAACTATTATGGCAGAAGCACAGCACTCACTCTATATGAACTCGCATGGAAATTGTGCAAAGAATCGATGGATTTGCTTTGGTTTGCGATTGTCGGAGCAACAGAACAACTTATCTTGGGAAAAATCGAAAGCGCAACGTACACACTCGAAAGTGCTAAAATTCAAGCTCATTGTTCGCGTCTCATGAATCGAACGAGTGATCAATCTGTACACACAACTGTTAAAATTTTATATGAAAATGATTTGCATCTCGCTCTATATCGACATTGGAATGTTCAGGATTCGCTCAAACACTCCATGTATCCTGCGTGTCAATTGAAACTTTGGACTGCACGCGGCGAAAAACGAATGAACGAATTACTTGTTGAAATGGGTTTGCCATTGGTTCAAGCTCGACAATCTTTCAGCAGTATGGATTTGACGTTGCGAAAGGAATTTTACAAAATGTTGGAAGGTCTTGCAGATAAATATGGGATGCCTGACTTGATTTACGGATCTTTTACACTCCAATATGGATACAGAAATCGTTTTTCTGCTGCAGATTACGTTTATTCAATGATTGCCTCATTAGAATCAATTTCGAAGGAAAAGTCACCTGAACAGTGTTTTCTCGAGACATTTGACTCGTTAAGTCGTTTGAGTAAACCACTCCTCGAAACAGGCATTAACAAAGCAAAACAGATGTTGAACGTTATTGTAAAGCAATTGCAATCGTGCCTCGATATGCATCAAGTTAAATCGGCTGGTCCATTTCTGTACTACATTTTGCAAGAGGAAAATAGCTTCTTT
Organism: Culicoides brevitarsis; assembly: GCF_036172545.1. NCBI lineage: Eukaryota > Metazoa > Arthropoda > Insecta > Diptera > Ceratopogonidae > Culicoides > Culicoides brevitarsis. The sequence continues at coordinate 46,165,446 of NC_087085.1, read as the reverse complement.
TCATGCCCTTATGGTATCACGATGTTGGCGAAATTTGTATTACGCGCATATGTCGCTGTCTCAAGGAATCGAAGAGCAATTCAACTACCTCTTGTGCTTTCATCTGTTCTTGATGCTGAACGAGGATTGTGTCTCATGGTTGGCGTTCCTCCCGTTAGTTTAGATGCGCGAAATTTGTTTGGCAGAGCATTTGAGGAAGCGGCAAATAAGAGTCGAGTCATGATTTCACAAGACTCTTTCGAAGAATCAATTATACAAATTCGACAAAATGATCAAACAAAGTTTTTAGACGCCCTAACAGTTGTATTAAGTTAGAAATCATGATTCTGTAAGCGCATGAAATAGAATAAGAATAAAAATTAGTGTTCAATTGTATGTTAAACGGATAATTTTTTCAAAACTCGTAACTGGATTTCACAATGAAATTCAAAATTTTATGTCACTTTCCTCCATTGTTTACAATTTCGCAAGAGTCGGTTTTTTCAATTTTCTCAAAGAAAATGCACAATTTATCACGAATTAATCGTTTAACGAATCAACCGGGACTTCCATCACACTCAGAAGGCAAATCATATCGAAAGGATCTCAAGAAGATCAGCAAAGTCGAGTTACTTGAAATTTATGAGCGGGAAGAAAAGTTGTTAAAAAATCAGTAAGTTTTTTTTTGTTTTCATTCTTTTCTTAATTGTTAAAACATTTTTCTCTCTTTTAGATCGAAACTTGACAAACTTCCCGATAAAGGTCAAAAGATTCGAGAATATTTCGCCAAAGTAAAAGCTGAATTGGACAATCGTAATGAAATCGATAAAGCTGCTGAGCAATTCTCCAAATTGAATATTGCGTCAATTGGTCAAAAAGCACTCAAAAATCTCGAATGGACAAAAGATACGAGACTTGATAAGCCCGAAGTTACAGTCGATAGCGATGATGAACAAGAAGACGACCCGTTGAAAATCATCGCAAAATCAAATGAAGCGGAAAAAATTGTCAAAGTAATTCCTCCGGAAGAGCCTCTCATAACTGAAGAAGATCTAAAGGAAATTGAATCATTCAAAAATGAGGAAAAACCTGCAGTTGTCGAAGTTGTTGGTATCAAAAATAAAAATCGTTTCCAAAAAATCCTTCAAAAAATGGATGATAAAATCGTAAGTGACGACAATGAACTCAACAAAGTTGCTGAAATTTTAGAACCTCATGCCATATACTTGTGTAACATCGAACACGATAAATCTAAAAGTCCTCGGACGAAATTTCTGCCAAGCAGAACGACAAAATCAGATGTTCATAATCCGGAGAGGGAAAAAACACGTAAAGTTCAAAGAAATTGGGAGCCAACTGCAGCAACGCCTCCCTTATTGAAACATGGAGGCGTCAAAACATTAACTCTCGAGGAATCTATTGACGTTCAACGACAACAAATTGAACATGTGAAAAAAGTACAAGAGGAACAAGCGAAAGAACGTCTTGCTCAACGTGAAATACGGGCAAGAGATAGAATGTTAGTCGATAATTTGGTCAACGATGCTCCGTTTTTCAGTGATTATCGAGATCCGAATGAAGAATCTGATAGCGAACAAGAGTTCAATAGCGACGATGAAGTGCATGACGAACCAGAAGACAAAGGAGGCGTTATTTATGTTGTCGAAGGAAGCTCATAAAAAAGAAATCGTGAAACGTACTAAATAAAAAAAAATGTTTTTATAATAGACATCTTTTATTTGGTTAAATTTCATCAAATTTGTTAATAACATTTTCTATTTTTTTTTAGACAAAAATCGTCTTCTAACATTCATAAATATGTTTTTTGGATTATCATTATGTCCGTTTAAATGGAGTAAAATTGCGTTGCTGTCGATGATTGTAACTCGATTTGCCCCATTTTGAATTGTAATCGTTGTAACCATTTCAAGAGAGCATCTGAAACAGTTTGATCTGCTTCTTCCAAATTAGGAGCCATATCGCGAACTGTTTGTAATCTAACCAAAAGTGTTCCTGACAATGGCGTATTTGATGTAAGAATCGGACCCCACATTGGCAAAAGTTTGCTCAAAATAGTCGATCGTGTTTCCATCAAAGCTTCCAACATACTCAAAAAGTGCAAATTTACCATTTCTGAGAGACGATTCACCATTTCAGATTTTGCCGTTGAAATAAGTTGCAAGATACATGGCGTAACTTTTGCCCAAAACTCAAACAGAATCGACATTGTGATATTATGTGCTTCACTTGCGGGCGACGAGGCATTTGCTATTTGCTCCAAATACACAGTCCATAATTGACAAAGTGTAAAGACATGGAAGAACGAAGACATGTGCAAAACGGATGTCTTTGATTGTTCAGCAAATCCCGCAAAAATGACTTGAATGTGATCAGCAATGTGACAACTTGCTTCTTGCGGAACAGGCGTTGCATAAGTTTGCCCGTGATAATGAACTGCTGCTCCATGGATTGTTGTATGTCCTCCTTTGTGTTGCGTTAATGCGGTATGCGTTAATGATCCCATTAAAAGCCATGAGATGATACGCATATGCCCAACACATTCTGTGAACTCTTTGGGACCTTGTTGTAATGATGATGGAGCATTATACAACCATGGAAGATATCGCGAAATTGCTCGATTATCACGAGAATTTCCTCTCGACATTTCTAAAGCCAAATATTGTGCAATTGCTCCTTTCAAACATCCTCCAATTGTGTCTTCGCTTAAACCTGTTGTTTGTGCGACAGTTTTGAAATTCTTTATTTTGCTCAAGGTATGGAAATCTGTTAAAAACTCCATTACATCGCCCAAATATTGACGCATATTTTCTGCCATGTAATTCGAATAAGTTGGAGGCTCATCAGGTAAACCTTCTGCGAAATTAGGAGGTAATGCGCCTCCAGCATCTTGTAAAACCATTCCTACCATCAACAAGAGATTCGAATCAGGAATACTCGTTTTGAATTTCAGCGCTTGTACTAATTCAAAGACGATTTGTCGACAAAGTTGGAATTTATCACGATCTTTCGTGAATGCTCGTGTATTCAATATGCACAAATCATGCAACGTTTTATGCTTCAACGTCAAATTCTGAATGGAAAAGCTCAATACTTTTGAGAAAGGATCCAAAACATTCTTATTCAATCCGGGTACTTTCAAAATGGATATCATAATTGTCAATAAATACTCAGCATCATCCAAACTCGGCAAAATTAACAAAATTCGTCGATATAATCCTTCGATACCCTGAACAGCTTGTACCCACATATTCGCTCCGACACTATCATTTGGAACAGCGTGCAAATATTCTGACAAATTTCGAATAATAACGGGCAAAACATCGACAGGAAGATTTTTTCGTGTATTCAAAGATTCGCATAAGAAATGTACGGGACTCGATGTATTCAAATCAGCAAAATCCAATAATGCTTGTGCTACACTTCGATAAAACTTTTTACGAACATTTTCGTTTGCTTGAGTCAAGAATATTTGATAAAATACTCCATTGGGAGCGAGTTGATGCAAAACACATCTTATAAATTGATAAGCTACTAATTGTGAATTTCCGGGTAAGTGTGTTAAACTTTCGCTTTGCCATGGGAAGGGAACATGTAATGCGACTTTTGATACAATTTGCAAAATATCAGGAAGATACGGAGCTGCTATTGCAGGTTCACGATGAATGAATGTTCCAATTGTAATTAAAAATAATCCCATTTCTTCGTCAGTGTAAATTTCCTTAATTGCTCCGCACTCCATACAACGATCGCAAACGGTATCTTCGCCAACACGTAATGTACTTTGTTTGATTTCATTCATAATGTTACTTGCAGGCGCTTCATCTTCCATGTCAGAATCGTCTTTGTTTTGTGGCGCCCATGATCCAGCGTAACGAGCTTTCGAATCGGGGATTGTTTGTGATCCAATTGCAAAAGGACCTACTTTTCGCAAACGTTGACGAGATCCTTTAATACTTCCATTGTGTTTTTCGACTTTGATGTCATGTGTCACGGATTTAACGAGAGTTGAATGAACATCATCTGAATGTCCTACATTTGGCGGAGATTCGTGCAATGCAAATTGCTTTTTCAAACGTCGAGGCGATGTTCCTCGACTTGTTGGCGTAATATCTTCCTTTGGGCTTGTCGTACTTTCAGATTTCTCCGTACTATCTTGACGCAAATGACTAATATCGGGTATGACGAGAGCTTCACGAACACGATCAGCTAAAGTTGCGATATTATCTTTGCCTGATCCAATGGGAAGAAGTCTCTCTTGTGTTGGAATTTCCAAAGATGCAATGCTTTTGGGAGACATGAGTGTTTCAGTAACATCGCCTGAAGAAGTTGGAGGACTCATTATATCCATTTTAGAAAGAGGACTTTCGGGAGATCCGTAATTTGTGCGTTCAACATTTTTAAAACTCTTCTTGTGAGGAGGTTTTGACGTAACAACTTTGAATTGTTCTCCTTCTGTAGATGATGACGGAACAATAGTTGATGATATGGGAACAGTTGGATCAATTACTCGTTTTTGTCTTCCCAAATGACGCGGAGAACTCGATCCTCGATGATCTTGCCATGGTTGTTGTTGAGTTGGACTAACTAATGCTCTTGGTTTTTCTTTCTTTTCTTCTGAACTAATCGACGATGAAGATGTTGATGACATATCAACGCTTGGTTTCTTCTCAATTGATCCGGCAAATGCTCCAAATGCTTTTGCCTGATTTTGTGCAATACTTGCCATCATATTTGTCATCGATGTAGGTTCTTTTGGACTTGTTTTTGTCGATTGTGTTACAACAACTGCCTTTTGTACGTTCGCTGGAGGGTTAACAGTTGCCTTATCGGGCATCAAAGCTGACGAAACCATCATTCGCATGCCTTCTTGAACACTGCATTTCGTTTGAACTGTTGTTTGAACGATCGCTTCGACAGTTGTTGAACTTGTCGTGATGTTAATCTTCCTATCTGTCAAATCAACACTTTTGCTATGAGCACTCAACTTTGTAACTTTACGATTTACTTCGACACGATCTTCTCCTTTATCGTGAATTTTGTAATTTCCTCCTTCATGTGCGAGATTTTTATTTTTCGGAATTTGTTCGAGTCGCAATGGAGTACAAACTTCTTCGAAATTTGTCGTATCATCGAAAGATGTTCCCGCACTATGTCCTGCAAGCGTACTATCTGATTCGCTTTCGGGAATTGCAACGAGCTCCGATTCAGTTTCGTCATTTTCTAAACTTGAATCGTTGTACTTCTTGAAAGCTTTTTTCGCGGCATTTGCTTTGAGTTGTGCAGCACTTGCGCTACTTGCTTCAGGCATTGGGCTTGCTGGAGGACTTGATTTTTCGTCTTTTTCATCATTTATATCGGGACCTAATGAAGGTTGACTTAAATCACGTGAACGAGACGATGGAAAATCCATCATAACTGTCGCTGGAATTCGACGACAAACGTGAAATTGTGCTTCGATCGAATTCATTATGATACGAACTGCATTCTGCATTGGTTCAAGTAACGGCGGAATGACGTAATTGTATTTGTAAAGAATGACGAGAATCGACATTAACCAATTTCGACGAGCATGAGGCTCTAAATACCACAAAGAGTATGTCAGAGAAATATTGTGCATAGATTCCATTCCTCCTCCGACTTGATTGCAAGGACTTGGAGCAAATAAGAGAACTTGAATTATTGTTGGTACCATCATCATACCCATTGTAGAGTTTTGATCAAGTACTTGCGGTAAGTTTGATAGAAAAGCATTAAATACCGCCGAGCATCTAAAAAAATTTAAAAATCATGAATCTTGAAAATTAAAGATTTTTTTTTCTTACCGAAGTTTCAATGGAATTGTATGAAAAGATTTTTCTGTGTATCCTAACAACAGATAAAGATGTTTCAATACTATTGCTTGAATTTTACATTTTGGTTTCTCATCAGTAGGATAGGCCTGTAAAAATTATTTTTTATTTAAAAAAAAATTTTGATAAGAAAATTCAAAAATTTTTTACCAAATCAGATCGTGACATAAATTGCATCAAAAGAAAGACAAGAAGATGGATTGTCTCCTTATCTGATTCTTCAATATCAATTATGCGATAAATAACGTTCATTGCGTTAATTTCATCCAATCCTCCGCCTATTGAGTGAAAATGACTTTCTATAATAAGACAGAAAAAAAAAATAATAAAAAAATTTAGACAATATTTTTAATAATAATTTCAAAAATTTAAAACTTTGGTAAAAAGTTTCAAATTTAATTCTGTTTGTGTGTTATCTACAGAATGATGATTCTACTAAATACGTGCAAAAAAAATTAATATAACTCCATCTTATGTTAACATACCAGATATTTACATTGGATTGACAAAGTCAAATTGTTCGTATCAGGACTTCTTTTAATATATTACCAAACAATAAAATTATCAAATTTTTGTAACATAAAACATATTTTTGGTCTCTAAATATTTTCCAAAAACTTTTCTTTTTCCGCCTTATTTATCATAGAATTATAATTTTTTAATGTTTTCACATTTACATGTTGACCTAAAAATTTTAATCATTTATGTCGACATATATGCAGTTGAAAAATAAAAAAAAAATTTTTTTGAAACTAAATAATTTTTATATAAAAATAAGGAAAAAATACGGATTTTTTACGTAAAAAAATACGTAAAAAATACGTAAATTTTTAAATTACAATCGGAAAATTTTTTTAATGTCTATTTGATAGTTTTGAATGTCAAAAGTATAATTTTTTGAAAAATTCAAAATTTTTTAAAATTTATTTTTTAATGTAGTTGAAATTGAAGTGTTCTTTGAAATTAAAGCGAAATCAGAATTGTTTTCAGAAATGTTTTTCTACAAAAAATAAAAATTGGAAATCAAAACACTAAAAGCCAAATACGATAGTATAAAAGAAAATGTTGAAGAAATTTTGGTTTTTAAAAGAACGAAAATGAGGAGAGATAGAACGAGAAATGTCGGAAGATACGAGTTCTCCATCACAAAGCACCTGAAAATACTTTTACAAAGGTTACGAAAATTTCTAATTCTACTTTAGTACAATTTTTGGATGAAAAATGTGTGTGTTGAGTTGTGTACGAAAAGAAAAAAAAATTTTTTCATGCACTTACCTGTTGAATTAGCTTGTCCAGCGAGTCGAAATGCCTCGTTAATGTTTTGTTGTGAAGGTGTGCTTGGATGTGAAAATGTATCGAAAAAGGAGGGTTTTCCGATACGCGGGGAATTCGGTTGGGAAGGATGATTATTGGGATTGACTGTGAGATGATGTGAATGAGATGGTGCATGAGAATGATGCGGATCGTGATGAGATGAAGCGATAGATGCAGTAGAAGTTATATGATTAGATCCTGCTATTAACTGACCCAAGCCAAAGCGCGAACTTTTGCGTTTCAATATCGGAGCTGATTGTTGACGGGCATACGTTTTTTCCTTTTCTGTAACGAAAATTTATTAATATTTCATTCATCAAATTCAAATTTAAAAAAATCTAACCAATTTTTGATTCTTGTCTCGGAATAATCGTTGCGGGAGCTGACATCGTTCGTTTATATGGATATTTTCCGCCAAATGATGCACTCAACGTTTTTGTCATACTTCCGCTCGAATCACTTTGGTTCAATGCTTCACGTGCTTTGTTAATTTTTGTTGACAAAAACTCACTTCCATTTTCAGAATTTCTCAAATCTCTCAAATACGACAATTCTCCCGTTTTTTCCAAACTAATTTGTGCTTCGACAAAAAGTGTGTCGAAACGATTCAAGAAAAACTCCCAAGTCAATATTTTTCGATCACACAACAGATTATGCAATTGATAGATCGACTGAAGAACAACAGGACGATCAACAATAAACATATCGAATTGCGACTCCAAACAATACAACAACTTGTGAATTGCACTATCATGTATTGTTCCAATATAAAGCGTTGCTCGTTGTGCTACTTGAACATTTATATCATCAACGCTTGCAATCAAGTGACAAAAAGCAGCTGCCAATGATGCTTGTAAACCAACTTCTGATCTCAAAGGAGTCGAATCCATAAATCTCGCAATAACGGTGACTCTTTCAACAGATTGAAAACGAACACGCCAATCCGAATCATTGAAAGCATCATTAATAATGCGCCAAAAGACATCAGATCCCAATGGTAAAGTGATTGCGTGAAGTAATAACGGGACACTAACTTCACAAATATGCGAATGTTGAGAGTTACATAAGCCCCAAAGACTTTTTATCAACAAGTTCTCTTGACACCAAATGAAGAACCCGCGATGATCTCGAGCAGCTTTTGTCAAAGCATCGCCATGTAACACGAGAACATTCAAACATTGTAGCATATAGTACAAAATATCAGGTTTGTCGATATTTGAAATTTCCTAAAAAAAAAATTATTTTATTTTACATTTTTTAGATGTAAAACAAAAAACTTACTGTCAATAGTTGATGAATATATTGCAATGGCTGCGGAAGTTGATCAATTGAAAATTTGAATCTTCCAACGGATGTTTGCCAAAACTCTTCTCCATCTTCTAATTCTTCATCTTCGGGCACTCCGTCAATTGTTTCAGCTGAATCTCCAATGATTTGTGGTCTTGCTACTGAAGCAGTTGCTGTTGCTGTAAAAATTAATTTTTTTTATAAAAAAAATTTCAAAAAAAAATTATGAAAATTCTTACCAACATCCGTATCTGTCAACGTTACACTTCTCGCAATTGCTGATACGACGTTTTCCGAAGGCATGATAGCAGCCAAGTCAAGAGGCTCTGCTACAGTTTCAACTGTAGCTGTCATAATCTAATTTTGAAGAGAAATTTCGCATTAAAATGAGGTAGTTTGGTTTTTATGTGATCGACAAGTACTTTACATAGACATACAATCATTATTCATTACTTTTATACTTTTAGGGAAACATCAAAAATTATAAAGTTTATGCTAGCAAAATCAAAATATATATATTTACTGAAGTAAGTGTGCATAATATGTTGAATTGAATGCAATATTTGGATGCATGATATTGTTTTAATATGTAAAGATTTCTTTATTTGTAGTTCGCAGAAAGATGACGTGAAGGAAGTAAAAGGTTAAAATACCAAATCAGACAAAAACTAAAACCAAATAACAAAAATCGTAAAAAAACTCAAATCTTTTTTGACTGAAAATTGTCTTTCAGGCATTGCGTTTAGTAAGAGAAGAACATTGATTCATATTCAACATGATCGTAAAAGTATATAAAAAGGTGAAGTTTGCTGTACACAACATATAACAAGGAATATAAATTAATAGCAAGATATATTTATATTACATTTACACTCATGTATAAGATTACATGACACAGAAAGAACGACGGACAGGACTCAGAAATTCGTTTAAAAAAAAGTTACTAAAAGAAAGTCGAAATCAGGGATCAAACAATCAATTGTATTAATAATATTTGAAAACAATTAACAACCATAAGTTAAAAATCAATTAAAATTGAACAAAATACCTCGTCTGTCGCATAAATAAAACGGGCAATTTCCTTTTCACGTCCTTGTTCAGACATCTGTTTATATATTTTTGTGATTTTTTTTTTAGATTTTTTTTCAAAAAAAAAGTCGATGTTTCGAAATGAAAGACAAGAGTCATATATCAGTGTGATTGTTTTTACAGATTAATAGGAAACGTGTTGATTTGTGTATTGTTTTTTAGATAGATGAAAAATCTTTATAGAGACAGTTTTAGATAGGAAAACTTGAAATTATTGATCATTTTTAGATAGATATGATTTTGTCTTCAAATCAAGTTGAAATGTGTAAATAATTTAGATATTCTACTTTTGAAGTTACATAGAAAACAATTTTTAAATTTTTATTTTCGATATAACTTTATCATTAAAAATTTTTTTAACTCAAAAATCAACTTTTAATGATCTGCAAGCCAATATTTTTCATAAATTTTTAACACATATATATGTGATGTATTTTCGTTTATAGTATATTATAGAAAAAAGCGGTAATTAGCAAAAAAGTAAGAAAATTCAGCTAAAAGGAAGAAATGTTTGCCAATCAATGGAAATATATATTTTTTTGAAAGCAGTAAAAAGTAGCAAATTTCTCTTGATAAGTAGAAAAAATTGTATGAATATATATGTGTTTCGAAATTGGCGTCATTGCGAACAAATACATACAGAACATACGTGAGGCATATGTACCAAAACTCCTCCGATCGAGTGTTGTTCAGGTTGCGGGACAGCAAGAGGCATTGGTCCTGTGTGAATAGTTTTTTTCATTAGTGAGAGATAAAAAAAAGGATGAGAAAAAAAATATTTTAGTTTTATAGAAAAAAGTTAACAAAGATCATTAGGATTATTGATGAATGGAACAAAACAAAAAGAAATTTAGCGTTATTTACATCGGCAACTTTGGAAGACGCAACAATCAAAGGATCCGAATTTTACCTGTTTTTTTGATTGATTTTTTATTTAACACATTGATCAATGCGTCTCCATTAAAATTGAGATATGATAATAAATATATTAAAGGATGCGATAGTTAATTATATTTTTACGAAACGATAACGATAAGTAGACGACAAAAAGGTCAAAGAAGAGAAGCAAAAAAAAAAATTAATGGCATTCAAACAAAAGCGAAAGAGTTGAGTGCAATTTCTTCATTAGGCGATCATTCATTCGCGAAACAATAGAAAAGTGTAAGTGCGTAAGCTTAGTGAGCGAATCTTTACTATCTACTAAAACTGTGTTAAGTGTTTGTGTCTTTGTTTCATTGATTGCTTCGTGTTGATCTGTTTATGTATGTTTTTTTATGTTTTGTGCAAACTTTTGAGTTTGTGTACAAACTAAAATTAACAATTTCAATAAATATATTTATTATTAACGAGATTCAAAAAATAAGCAAATCTACTATAATAAAATTGTTTAACGTTTCTTTCATTCCATAATTTTTAGTTTTGAGTGTCAACAGAAAAAGAGGCATGGAATGATAATCACCTGTCATAATCATTATTTTTCCGATATCATCAAGAACCGAAGAAATGACTTTTTTTTTGTAATTTTTGTGTTTTTATTTTGGTTTGTATTTTTTTGATATATTGAAGTAAAAGTGTTTTATTTATAATTATTTTTTTTCAGATATTTATGGTTATTTTTAAACAATTTAAACATTACATAACACAGGTAGTGGATAGCGAGCGTGGTTTAGTAGAAAGGCACAAAAATGGAAAGAAGAAAAAAAGTTATTTTTTAGACAGTTAGAAAAAATATAATCTCCAAAGTTTCGTTTTCGTTAGGTACTTAGATTTTCATTAATTTCTCTCAAAATGAAAAGAAAAAAGTATAACAAAAACATTGAGAAAAACTAAATCATTGTGATTCATATAAAAAGAAAAAACGTTTGATCTGAGTGCTATTTTTTTTATACACAACTGTGAATGCATGCAAGAAACAGAAATTTTACCTGCTAAACCACCAATACCCATGGGGATAGGAAGGGGTGCCATTGCAAGAGATTGCATATCTTTGTCACGTTTATTTTCCTTTTCCGTTTCAGGCGGACTTTTTCGTGCTGTTTTTTCATCCTCTATAATTGTCTCTTCGAGAGGAGGCTGTGTGATGGTTACGTGATGGAAAGTGCATTTTTTTGTAGTATTGCATTTTCGGGGAAAACATCAAGAACAATCGGGCAATCGGATATGGGGAAAAAATGATACGTGAAATAAAATTTACTCTTGTTTTACATTACCAATTGGCTTTCTTACATCCGGCGGGCGAACAGGCGCTTCAGGAGCCATGAATTGCACTAATTTTGCCGATAATTGATGCCACATTACAGATGCTTCGCAATATCCGCATTCGGAGACTTTCAGAGCACAAACATGGGAGCCCAAACCAACGCGTGCCGCAGTTACCATGCATTTGAGTAAGCGACAAACGTTTTCGCAAACTGTTGTGCTAATGCCCATGTGTTGCTCAACATCTTGAAGCTCCATCTAAAACAAACAAAAGGTAAAGAAAATTTTAAATTTTGAGGTTATATTAAAATATTTTGTTTTTTTAGGTTATGTTAAAATCTATTAGGGTAATTTATGTCTGTTAGGGATTAAATTACCTGCTTCAGAAGAATATCAAGCATCAAAATGCAACACGTTAAATTGTGCTCTGAATCGCTCGAAAATTCGTTATTTCTTGAAGCTGCAGGCGCTTCATCATCAGAAATAGCAGATGTATTTCCAGAATCATCTTCGACGACAGGAGCTGTAAAAAAAGTAATTTTAATTGAAAAAAATTTATAATTACACGTGAGTTATATTTTATATTTACATATTGAACTTCTTCGAGGCATTGGGGGAACTAATTCGTTATCTCTCACTTTTTGATGATGTCTTCCATCTTTCCTGAGTTCATGTTGAACGCCAACTTTCATTATTCGCACGCCATCTCCAAACATGGAAAACAATTGAGGCAACGGGATAAGAATTTCCAATTTCGAAAGTATTTGAAGCCAATGTAATGCTTGTTGTTGCACTTTTGCCGTTGTTTTTTCGAAGCGTATGCGCACGAAATTGTACATAGCTTGCGCATCAAAGCCCAAAGGTGACATATCATGATCCAAAATTTTATTTAATACGATTTTCAACTCTCCCAATTCTTTTTCAGGGACATCATTTGTGATAGCTTCCATCCAATGCGGCATAACAACATCCCAAATATCTTGTGTAATGACTTCATAGGGCACTAAACAAATCAATCGTTGAAGACCTTCACGCAAATGTGACGTTCGAGAAGCAAGAGTATCCCAATGCCCTCCAACTCTCGAATATTCGGGCGGATGAGGTAAGAGACATGCAATGAAATCTTTATAATGATTTTTACTGATATCTCTCAACCATCCACAGACATGATCCATTTTCAATTTTTCAATATTGCTCTCTGCGGGTCCATCGTACGAATATGCTGTAATGTGAAACCAATGGAAAAGCATTGACAAAAGTCGTCCCAATATTTCGATGGGAGTTTCGGATGTTGGCGTACATCGCCCTACGAGAAGCCAAATTCCATATCGCCCTAATTGTTGACGTTCTTCAAGCGAAATGTTATCTTGCGGTGCATTTCCAACAGATTGTTTCGAATCAATTGTCGAATCTTTTTGGAAATCTAAACTCAAAGGTTTGGCTTCTCGCAAAAGACTAATTACAGATTCAATCATGTACGTTTGCATTTCAGGATCCATTAACCATGCAGAGGGCAATGATTTGTGAACAATATGATCTCCTCCTCGTCGATTGTTGTGTCGATTTCCGTGACATTGTGCACAGTAACGAATTGGATGATTGCCATTGTAACTTGCACATTCTTGCGCGAAACAAATGGAAATTGCTTGTTTTTCCGTTGCACGACAATTCTTGTTTTCACAAATCATGGAAACTTGTTGCATTGGATGGAGCAAATCGCCAAAAGTCAAATCTGAGTGTTCGCGATGAATTTCGTTCGCACATTCGATACAAAGATACAATGGAGGAGGCGTATCTGATGCATAAAGAATGGATGTTCGATGATCGTAACAAACTTTTGCTGCTTCTGCATTTCCTGCGTTTGGACATTGATCACGTTGACATACAAACGGTATCAAATCATCTGAAAGAAGGTAAGCAAAATTTTAATAAATTATTTTTATCGCATTTCGAAGAAAAAATGCGGTATTAAATTCGACTTGTCGTCTGTGTGTGTGTGTGTGTCAATAACGCTGTGCCCCAAAATTTTTTTTTATTTGATCAAAAATCGATCAGATATCAATGGAAATCAACTTCAGAATGAATTTTTATTAACTTTTAGCTTTAAAACCCATCAAAAATTGGTTGAAAATTGACTTGAGAAAAAAAGTACAATTTTTGCTCCTCATATGATAAAATCGTACTTTTTTTTATTTCATCAAAAATCTATCAGATATCAATGGAAATCAACTTTAGAATGAATATTTATTAAATTTTAGCTTTAAAACCCATCAAAAGTTGGTTGAAAATTGACTTGAGAAAAAAAGTACGATTTTTGCTCCTCATATGATAATTTAGAATTTTAGCTTTGAAACCCATCAAAAGTTGGTTGAAAATTGACTTGAGAAAAAAAGTACGATTTTTGCTCCTTATATGATAAAATCGTTGTTTTTTTATATCTTCAAAAATCGAGGAGATTTGAATGGAAATCATCTTCAAAATGCATATTTATTAACTTTTAGCTTTGAAACCCATCAAAAATTGGTTAAAAAGTGACTTGAGAAAAAAGTACGATTTCTGCTCCTCATATGATAAAATCGTACTTTTTTTATTTCATCAAAAATCGATCAGATAGCAATGGAAATTGACTTTAGAATGAATATTTATTAAATTTTAGCTTTGAAACCCATCAAAAGTTGGTTGAAAATTGACTTGAGAAAAAAAGTACGATTTTTGCTCCTCATATGATAAAATCGTACTTTTTTTATTTCATCAAAAATCGATCAGATAGCAATGAAAATCGACTTTAGAATGAATATTTATTAACTTTTAGCTTTAAAACCCATCAAAAGTTGGTTGAAAATTGACTTGAGAAAAAAAGTACGATTTTTGCTCCTCATATGATAAAATCGTACTTTTTTTTATTTCATCAAAAATCGATCAGATAGCAATGGAAATTGACTTTAGAATGAATATTTATTAAATTTTAGCTTTGAAACCCATCAAAAGTTGGTTGAAAATTGACTTGAGAAAAAAAGTACGATTTTTGCTCCTCATATGATAAAATCGTACTTTTTTTTATTTCATCAAAAATCGATCAGATATCAATGAAAATCAACTTTAGAATGAATATTTATTAACTTTTAGCTTTGAAACCCATCAAAAGTTGGTTGAAAATTGACTTGAGAAAAAAAGTACGATTTTTGCTCCTCATATGATAAAATCGTACTTTTTTTTATTTCATCAAAAATCGATCAGATATCAATGAAAATCAACTTTAGAATGAATATTTATTAACTTTTAGCTTTGAAACCCATCAAAAGTTGGTTGAAAATTGACTTGAGAAAAAAAGTACGATTTTTGCTCCTCATATGATAAAATCGTACTTTTTTTATTTCATCAAAAATCGATCAGATATCAATGAAAATCAACTTTAGAATGAATATTTATTAAATTTTAGCTTTAAAACCCATCAAAAATTGGTTGAAAAGTGACTTGAGAAAAAAAGTACGATTTTTGCTCCTCATATGATAAAATCGTACTTTTTTTATTTCATCAAAAATCGATCAGATAGCAATGGAAATTGACTTTAGAATGAATATTTATTAAATTTTAGCTTTGAAACCCATCAAAAGTTGGTTGAAAATTAACTTGAGAAAAAAAGTACGATTTTTGCTCCTCATATGATAAAATCGTACTTTTTTTTATTTCATCAAAAATCGATCAGATAGCAATGAAAATCAACTTTAGAATGAATATTTATTAACTTTTAGCTTTGAAACCCATCAAAAGTTGGTTGAAAATTGACTTGAGAAAAAAAGTACGATTTTTGCTCCTCATATGATAAAATCGTACTTTTTTTTATTTCATCAAAAATCGATCAGATATCAATGAAAATCAACTTTAGAATGAATATTTATTAACTTTTAGCTTTGAAACCCATCAAAAGTTGGTTGAAAATTGACTTGAGAAAAAAAGTACGATTTTTGCTCCTCATATGATAAAATCGTACTTTTTTTTATTTCATCAAAAATCGATCAGATAGCAATGAAAATCAACTTTAGAATGAATATTTATTAAATTTTAGCTTTGAAACCCATCAAAAGTTGGTTGAAAATTGACTTGAGAAAAAAAGTACGATTTTTGCTCCTCATATGATAAAATCGTACTTTTTTTTATTTCATCAAAAATCGATCAGATATCAATGAAAATCAACTTTAGAATGAATATTTATTAAATTTTAGCTTTGAAACCCATCAAAAGTTGGTTGAAAATTGACTTGAAAAAAAAGTACGATTTTTGCTCCTCATATGATAAAATCGTACTTTTTTTTATTTCATCAAAAATCGATCAGATATCAATGAAAATCAACTTTAGAATGAATATTTATTAACTTTTAGCTTTGAAACCCATCAAAAGTTGGTTGAAAATTGACTTGAGAAAAAAAGTACGATTTTTGCTCCTCATATGATAAAATCGTACTTTTTTTTATTTCATCAAAAATCGATCAGATAGCAATGGAAATCAACTTTAGAATGAATATTTATTAAATTTTAGCTTTGAAACCCATCAAAAGTTGGTTGAAAATTGACTTGAGAAAAAAAGTACGATTTTTGCTCCTCATATGATAAAATCGTACTTTTTTTTATTTCATCAAAAATCGATCAGATAGCAATGGAAATCAACTTTAGAATGAATATTTATTAAATTTTAGCTTTGAAACCCATCAAAAGTTGGTTGAAAATTGACTTGAGAAAAAAAGTACGATTTTTGCTCCTCATATGATAAAATCGTACTTTTTTTTATTTCATCAAAAATCGATCAGATATCAATGAAAATCAACTTTAGAATGAATATTTATTAACTTTTAGCTTTGAAACCCATCAAAAGTTGGTTGAAAATTGACTTGAGAAAAAAAGTACGATTTTTGCTCCTCATATGATAAAATCGTTTTTTTTTTATTTCATCAAAAATCGATCAGATATCAATGAAAATCAACTTTAGAATGAATATTTATTAACTTTTAGCTTTGAAACCCATCAAAAGTTGGTTGAAAATTGACTTGAGAAAAAAAGTACGATTTTTGCTCCTCATATGATAAAATCGTACTTTTTTTATTTCATCAAAAATCGATCAGATAGCAATGGAAATTGACTTTAGAATGAATATTTATTAAATTTTAGCTTTGAAACCCATCAAAAGTTGGTTGAAAATTGACTTGAGAAAAAAAGTACGATTTTTGCTCCTCATATGATAAAATCGTACTTTTTTTTATTTCATCAAAAATCGATCAGATAGCAATGGAAATCAACTTTAGAATGAATATTTATTAAATTTTAGCTTTGAAACCCATCAAAAGTTGGTTAAAAATTGACTTGAGAAAAAAGTACGATTTTTGCTCCTCATATGATAAAATCGTTGTTTTTTTTATTTCATCAAAAATCGATCAGATAGCAATGGAAATCGACTTTAGAATGAATATTTATTAAATTTTAGCTTTGAAACCCATCAAAAGTTGGTTGAAAATTGACTTGAGAAAAAAAGTACGATTTTTGCTCCTCATATGATAAAATCGTACTTTTTTTTATTCTTCAAAATGCATATTTATTAACTTTTCAAAAATCGATCAGATACGATTTCTGCTCCAATGATAAAATCAACATCAAAAATCGATCAGATAGCAATGGAAATTGACTTTAGAATGAATATTTATTAACTTTTAGCTTTGAAACCCATCAAAAGTTGGTTGAAAATTGACTTGAAAAAAAAGTACGATTTTTGCTCCTCATATGATAAAATCGTACTTTTTTTTATTTCATCAAAAATCGATCAGATAGCAATGGAAATCAACTTTAGAATGAATATTTATTAAATTTTAGCTTTGAAACCCATCAAAAGTTGGTTGAAAATTGACTTGAAAAAAAAAGTACGATTTTTGCTCCTCATATGATAAAATCGTACTTTTTTTTATTTCATCAAAAATCGATCAGATAGCAATGGAAATCAACTTTAGAATGAATATTTATTAAATTTTAGCTTTGAAACCCATCAAAAGTTTGTTGAAAATTGACTTGAGAAAAAAAGTACGATTTTTGCTCCTCATATGATAAAATCGTACTCTTTTTATTTCATCAAAAATCGATCAGATAGCAATGAAAATCGACTTTAGAATGAATTTGTTATTAACTTTTAGCTTTGAAACCCATCAAAAGTTGATTGAAAATTGACGTGAGAAAAAAAGTACGATTTTTGCTCCTCATATGGTAAAATCGTACTTTTTTTTATTTCGTCAAAAATCGATCAGATATCAATGAAAATCAACTTTAGAATGAATATTTATTAACTTTTAGCTTTGAAACCCATCAAAAGTTGGTTGAAAATTGACTTGAGAAAAAAAGTACGATTTTTGCTCCTCATATGATAATTTAGAATTTTAGCTTTGAAACCCATCAAAAGTTGGTTGAAAATTGACTTGAGAAAAAAAGTACGATTTTTGCTCCTCATATGATAAAATCGTACTTTTTTTTATTTCATCAAAAATCGATCAGATATTAATGGGAATCAACTTTAGAATGCATATTTATTAAATTTTAGCTTTGAAACCCATCAAAAATTGGTTGAAAAGTGACTTGAGAAAAAAGTACGATTTTTGCTCCTCATATGATAAAATCGTTGTTTTTTTTATTTCTTCAAAAATCGATCAGATATCAATGGGAATCAACTTCAGAATGAATATTTATTAACTTTTAGCTTTAAAATCCATCAAAAATGGGTTGAAACTTGACGTGAGAAAAAAACAACGGTTTTTGCTCCTCATATGAAAAAATCGTTTTTTTTTATTTCTTCAAAAATCGAAGAGATTTGCATGGAAATTATCTTCAGAATGAATATTTATTCAATTTCAGCTTTGAAATCCATCAAAAATGGGTTGAAACTTGACGTGAGAAAAAAACAACGGTTTTTGCTCCTCATATGAAAAAATCGTTTTTTTTTATTTCTTCAAAAATCGAGGAGATATGCATGGAAATCATCTTCAGAATGAATATTTATTAACTTTTAGCTTTAAAATCCATCAAAAATGGGTTGAAACTTGACGTGAGAAAAAAACAACGGTTTTTGCTCCTCATATGAAAAAATCGTTTTTTTTTATTTCTTCAAAAATCGAAGAGATTTGCATGGAAATTATCTTCAGAATGAATATTTATTCAATTTCAGCTTTGAAATCCATCAAAAATGGGTTGAAACTTGACGTGAGAAAAAAACAACGGTTTTTGCTCCTCATATGAAAAAATCGTTGTTTTTTTTATTTCATTAAAAATCGAGCAGATATCAATGGAAATCAACTTTAGAATGTTTATTTATTAACTTTTAGCTTTGAAATCCATCAAAAATGGGTTGAAACTTGACGTGAGAAAAAAACAACGGTTTTTGCTCCTCATATGAAAAAATCGTTTTTTTTTATTTCATCAAAAATCGATCAGATATCAATGAAAATCAACTTTAGAATGAATATTTATTAACTTTTAGCTTTGAAACCCATCAAAAATTGGTTGAAAAGTGACTTGAGAAAAAAAGTACGATTTTTGCTCCTTATGTGATAAAATCGTTGTTTTTTTTATGTCTTCAAAAATCGAGGAGATTTGAATGGAAATCATCTTCAAAATGCATATTTATTAACTTTTAGCTTTGAAACCCATCAAAAATTGGTTGAAAAGTGACTTGAAAAAAAAAGTACGATTTCTGCTCCTCATATGATAAAATCGTACTTTTTTTATTTCATCAAAAATCGATCAGATAGCAATGGAAATTGACTTTAGAATGAATATTTATTAAATTTTAGCTTTGAAACCCATCAAAAGTTGGTTGAAAATTGACTTGAGAAAAAAAGTACGATTTTTGCTCCTCATATGATAAAATCGTACTTTTTTTTATTTCATCAAAAATCGATCAGATAGCAATGGAAATTGACTTTAGAATGAATATTTATTAAATTTTAGCTTTGAAACCCATCAAAAGTTGGTTGAAAATTGACTTGAGAAAAAAAGTACGATTTTTGTACGAAATGATAAAATCGTACTCTTTTTATTTCATCAAAAATCGATCAGATAGCAATGAAAATCGACTTTAGAATGAATTTGTTATTAACTTTTAGCTTTGAAACCCATCAAAAGTTGGTTGAAAATTGACTTGAGAAAAAAAGTACGATTTTTGCTCCTCATATGGTAAAATCGTACTTTTTTTTTATTTCGTCAAAAATCGATCAGATATCAATGAAAATCAACTTTAGAATGAATACTTATTAACTTTTAGCTTTTAAACCCATCAAAAGTTGGTTGAAAATTGACTTGAGAAAAAAAGTACGATTTCTGCTCCTCATATGATAAAATCGTACTTTTTTTTATTTCATCAAAAATCGATCAGATATCAATGGAAATCAACTTTAGAATGAATATTTATTAAATTTAAGCTTTGAAACCCATCAAAAGTTGGTTGAAAATTGACTTGAGAAAAAAAGTACGATTTTTGCTCCTCATATGATAAAATCGTACTTTTTTTTATTTCATCAAAAATGGAAATCAACTTTAGAATGAATATTTATTAAATTTTAGCTTTGAAACCCATCAAAAATTGGTTGAAAAGTGACTTGAGAAAAAAGTACGATTTTTGCTCCTCATATGATAAAATCGTTGTTTTTTTATTTCTTCAAAAATCGATCAGATATCAATGGGAATCAACTTCAGAATGAATATTTATTAACTTTTAGCTTTAAAATCCATCAAAAATGGGTTGAAACTTGACGTGAGAAAAAAACAACGGTTTTTGCTCCTCATATGAAAAAACCTTTTTTTTTTATTTCTTCAAAAATCGAAGAGATTTGCATGGAAATTATCTTCAGAATGAATATTTATTCAATTTCAGTTTTGAAATCCATCAAAAATGGGTTGAAACTTGACGTGAGAAAAAAACAACGGTTTTTGCTCCTCATATGAAAAAATCGTTGTTTTTTTTTATTTCATTAAAAATTGAGCAGATATCAATGGAAATCAACTTTAGAATGTTTATTTATTAACTTTTAGCTTTGAAATCCATCAAAAATGGGTTGAAACTTGACGTGAGAAAAAAACAACGGTTTTTGCTCCTCATATGAAAAAATCGTTTTTTTTTATTTCATCAAAAATCGATCAGATATCAATGAAAATCAACTTTAGAATGAATATTTATTAACTTTTAGCTTTGAAACCCATCAAAAATTGGTTGAAAAGTGACTTGAGAAAAAAAGTACTATTTTTGCTCCTTATGTGATAAAATCGTTGTTTTTTTTATGTCTTCAAAAATCGAGGAGATTTGAATGCAAATCATCTTCAAAATGCATATTTATTAACTTTTAGCTTTGAAACCCATCAAAAATTGGTTGAAAAGTGACTTGAAAAAAAAAGTACGATTTCTGCTCCTCATATGATAAAATCGTACTTTTTTTATTTCATCAAAAATCGATCAGATATCAATGAAAATCAACTTTAGAATGAATATTTATTAACTTTTAGCTTTGAAACCCATCAAAAGTTGGTTGAAAATTGACTTGAGAAAAAAAGTACGATTTTTGCTCCTCATATGATAAAATCGTACTTTTTTTTATTTCATCAAAAATCGATCAGATATCAATGGAAATGAACTTTAGAATGAATATTTATTAACTTTTAGCTTTGAAACCCATCAAAAGTTGGTTGAAAATTGACGTGAAGAAAAAAAGTACGATTTTTGCTCCTCATATGGTAAAATCGTACTTTTTTTTATTTCGTCAAAAATCGATCAGATATCAATGAAAATCAACTTTAGAATGAATATTTATTAACTTTTAGCTTTAAAACCCATCAAAAGTTGGTTGAAAATTGACTTGAGAAAAAAAGTACGATTTTTGCTCCTCATATGATAAAATCGTACTTTTTTTTATTTCATCAAAAATCGATCAGATATCAATGGAAATGAACTTTAGAATGAATATTTATTAACTTTTAGCTTTGAAACCCATCAAAAGTTGGTTGAAAATTGACGTGAGAAAAAAAGTACGATTTTTGCTCCTCATATGGTAAAATCGTACTTTTTTTTATTTCGTCAAAAATCGATCAGATATCAATGAAAATCAACTTTAGAATGAATATTTATTAACTTTTAGCTTTGAAACCCATCAAAAGTTGGTTGAAAATTGACTTGAGAAAAAAAGTACGATTTCTGCTCCTCATATGATAAAATCGTACTTTTTTTTATTTCATCAAAAATCGATCAGATATCAATGAAAATCAACTTTAGAATGAATATTTATTAATTTTTTTGTAAAAAGTTTAAAAAATAACAAAACTTACTTGTATACTTGCACAATAGAACTTTTCTATCGAACAAATCTGTGTTAAAAGGAGGCCAATAGTAAAATAGTAATTTTGCTGCTGCTGATCTTGAACTTGATGTTCCATAAGCAATAACGCATAACAAGTCTTTGGCAACATTGTGTTTAAGAGTCATGAGGCATTCAAGAAGTTGACAATGATGTGCTGGATTGTTCGAATATTGAAATATCAACATGATAACAGCAGCTACAGATTGGCTTGCTTGTGATTCTTGATCGTCTTCACTTTGACGTGCTACAAAATTTAGTTATATTCATTAAAATTGATTTTTTTTTTTATTTCAGAAAAACTTACTTATCGTAAACGGCAAAATGTAATAACAGAGCGAATTTACAATGTCCTGATGTAATGCCGGAGGAAGCACAGAAATTGCTGATGCGCACAAATATGGTAAGTTATCAATCAAATCTTTGTCTAAAAAGGGCAAAATGCATCCAAAGCACTGTAAAACAGCTTTTCCAAATGCTAAAAGACAAAAAATTAAAATTTAATTTTTTATTTTTATTTTACAAAACTTACTTTGCACTCCATATTGAATACTTGGCGCAACATCTAACAACATAGCAAGAGCATTATAGAGATTCGAATATTCTAAATTTGGATATCCGCTCATACGCATGTGATCCATTGTTGGGTCTTTGATGATCGAAAGAGGAGAATTCGGAACATCTTTCAAAACAGCTAAAAAAGAGAAGTTTTTTTTTACATTTTTCTTTTTTAAAAATTTTCCTAAAATTTTCTTACTCATTAATGTCTGTGAAAAATATTTTAGGGTATTTGCGATATCAAGTCCTGATGGCGGAGGAACAACGTTGTGTAAGAGTCGGAGATGAAAGTCATGGAGAGAACGTAATTTAGCTTGAACTGAAAAAAAATCTTCGATCAGGTGAGTTCAATTTTCATATTAAAAATACTTACAAGCTGCTGCTCGTGTGCCCATATTGATTAGTTGAACTTTGAAACTTCCTGTCATATTCATATTTAATCGTTTTTGGCACTTTTAATACTGTTAATTGCTTTATTCGAGGCTTTTTTTAAATTTTTCTTTTGTTATGTAATCTCTTTTATGTAGGGTGTGTCGTGAGAAAATTTTTTTAAGTCAATTTTCTTTATATTTTGATGAATTTCTTTCATTCTTCATCATTTCCTTAATATTTGAGACACTTTTTCACTTTTTAACCCATTTTCATTGAATTTTTCGTTTTATAAGAGACCTTTTCGAATTTTTCTCTCTGTGATGGAATTTCAACTTTTCCAAGATGTCCGTCTCTGAGTGAAAATTTTCATCAGCTGTGTGAAAATCGATAATGAACGTTATCAGCTGCTCGGAAAAGCAACAAGTGTTTGTTATGAAAGCAACAGGTGACTGATAAGGATTGTAAACAATATCAACAAGTCGCCAAATTATGCGCTATAGCTCATTGCGCCGATGTAAACAAAGCAATAGGGGAATGTTTTTGTTCATTTCAGTTCAATTTGATAAAAAAAAATCTCTCAATTTGTTCTCTCGCACTTGATTGAAATGGAATAATTGAATCTTTTGCCTTATCATTACGTGTGGGAATACTTTTGTCCATTCGTTACACTGCAAAGTGCTCGTTCTTTCTTTATCTTAATGAGGTGTGTAATTAATTTGATGTCATGCCCCGTTTTGTGTTTGTATGAACAGACATTGTAACTCGTTTTTTTTTATTTCTGCATCGATCATAAAATCTCAGTTCAGATAAGGAATCTCATATTATTTATTTCTCTTTTTTATTCAGACCTAATGATATGAATGATTTAACAAAAGTTAATGAATGGAAAATTGAAAGCACACTACTTCTTGAGTTGAGAAAAAAAATACGAGTCATCATTCAAATGCCGATTAACCTGAATGAATGGTAGACAGAAAAAAATTAATAATTTTTGCATTTGCAATCCGACGCATCATTGCATTTAAAATCAGCGTAAAAAGGATGCAAAAAGAACTTTTTCTATAAATTGCATTCATACATTAACGAATTCGTTCTATGAAATGACAAACTTCACTTTTAACTTAATAGAAGACCTCCTTGAATTGCAATGCATAAATGTAACAAGTTTTGTGCATTTCAATTGTAATCATTTGTCAATGTCTCTCTTAACTCTTTCCTTAACAAATTTTACGACCTTCTGAAAATGTCTCACGAATGTAAAGGTCAGGTGCATTGCATTCAGTTTTGTAATTAAAATTACGTCAAACTAATGAGCGTATCGTATCATAAACAAGAAAATGACGTTTTTTTGTAGCTCATCGTTTTTAATGGTTGTTAGTGGGTTGTTTATTTTTTATTGAATATCCTTTTTTTTGTCTTTTTTTATTATAATTTAGAAGTTACAGCTGTATGAAACTTTTTTATAAGCAAGCAATAAAAACTTTTTTTTTTTTGAAGTTTTGCCATTTGCTTGGCTTTTCACCCCTTTTGTGGTTTTCTGTTGTTTTTTAATTGTCAAAAAAAACTTATTTTAAAACAACTTTTTTTTTCTATCAAGACATAAAAAATTATTTTTTTTCTTAACATCCTTCCTTTGTTGTTTAGTTTTATCGATATACAGAGGATTAGAAACTATTGAGTAATAAAAGGATAATAAAAAACGACAACACATGACTTTTTTCGTGGTTGAATGTTTGTGTACAAAGGGTTGAAAAGGAAGAAACGGAACAGACAGTCGGCATGTGTGTCTTTTTTTTACGTGTCTTAGCCTTCGTCAATCAACGGAGAGTATCATTATTCAATTAAGTCACGCGTTAAAAGTATCGCCGTAAATAAAATGCATCAGCTGACTAAATAACTTTTTTATTTGTGTCGATTCTATTGATTGATGTTATTAGACGACAACCGTTAAAAAATATTTTTTTTAAATAAGTACCTCTGAGTTTGTGAGCTTCGTCGATTTCTTTGCGATTCTTTACTTTCTTTTCGCATTAAAAAAAATCAATTGTTTTGCGGTTTTATTATACATTGTAAAGTACATTCAGACAGCGGAAGTTTCTTTTAGATAAAAAAAAAATATGTAATAAGAGATGTTCAATTCATAATAATAAAGTCTCGTCAAGACATGAAAAGTCGGATAAAAATAATTTAGTTGTTAAAATTTTGTGGATCAACCGATGAATGATTTTTGTGGTTTTTGCATTTTTGAGACATTTTACGGTACCTGCGAACTTTTTTTTTTTTTGATAAAAAGTTCTTTGATCTGCCCGAATATTTTTGTGAAAGGATATTTCCTTTCGTTAGAAATGCACTGTGTCGGCAATGTTGATGTCGCTCTTTGATATCTAATTCACATGACATGATGCAGTTTACACCTTCACTTCTTTTCTTTTGTGTCACGTTTTTACATCAATGAACAATGAATAAATGTGTCTACTTCACTTAAAGCAAGGAAGAAAGAGCATCTTGATGTCTATTAAAATGTTTGATAATGTGACAAAGTGTTAATTAATTCCACGTATTTTAATGAGAAGTAACGATTGAAAATAAAAATTAAAGAAAAATAACAATCATGAAAAAATCGCCCTTTGGTCATATTATCTGTTAATTAAAATGTTAGTGTTTGCTAATTGATCAACATAATTATAAAGTAAAAAGATTAAAAACACGGGCTTGACTTTTACTCCGTTTTCACTTGCACAGATAATTAAATAAAACTGTCATAAGAAAAGAAACAAATTAAAGAGCTTCTAGCATAAAATTATCGCCTTATAATTACCCGAAGCTACAAGATCATTGCCGCTGTTGCTGATCTGAATGCGCGATTGTCAAACTGAATAAAAAAAAAAGTTAAATAATTTCACTTAATTAAAGCAGCGCAGAAATTGGTGCACCGTGCACAATAACTAAAGCAATGTCATTCATTGAGCGACACACAAGAAGTTAATTTAATTATAATATTAAGACAAGAGATTGCGAGATTAACAAACGAGACAACGTATGAATGCGAGTGTTGTTAATTATTTTGTTTATTTTTTTATCTCTCGCTTTTCTTTTTTACACAACGTTAACTCAACAACATGCAAAAATACGAATTAAAAAGTATAATCAATCAAATGAGTTGCTCGAATGACTTTTCGTGCGACACAACTTTTGATTTATGTACCGCAAACTCGTTCAATATTTACCATGAAAATCAACAAATAACGCATCCAATTTCGGAGGTAAACACGTAGACAATGAAAAACGGCGCTTTAATGGCATCGCATGGCGCTAATTAGTAAACATTTAACATTAAAATGGAACACAATGGATTGCTATCCAAACAACGGAGATAAACGGAGGTCATTAATGCATCATTATTAGTTAACATCTTGCAGGAGTCACGAGCTGTCGGCAACAAACAGAAAAGTTCTGAAACTTTCCATCATTTGAATTTGAACCGACAATTGAACCGCCGAAAAAAAAACAAAGAAACGGATAGGAAAGATACGGAAAGTTAATAGTTTGAGCATTAATTGCTATTAAATCAATTTTTTAAATAGAAATCTTCAGAATTCACGATCGATTTCTGGATCGTGGTAAGCGAAAAAAAAGAAAGGCTCCGTATTTATTGATTTTGACGTTTTTATTATAGACCATTTCAACATTTATTAATGCTCTATTTATGTGTGTGTTAACAAGACGCATAAATCATAATTTTATTATTATTTATCTCGCCATTCAAATGTACGGAGCATTTTTTCGTTGTCTTACTTTTTTTTTTTACAAAACTATAATGAAATGTTGGCGATGAAGCAGAAGAAACGTACTCGAAGCCCACAACACGAACAAGTAGTTAAAACTACTATTTATTAAAAAACACCTCCTCTGTTCACTCGCAGATAATACGAGGAAGATGATTTTTTCTGCTTGCGTCATGATACAACTTTTTTTTTGTTTAATATTATTAAAATAAAAATAGAAAATTATTAAGAGCATGAATCTGAAAAGTGAATCGACGAACAACAACAAAAAGTAGGATCACGTTCTACTGTCTATATTTTGCTTTTATCGCTAATAGTTATTCTCACTGCGATCGCTTTTATTACTTATTAACTACTACTTCGACAGAGTAGCAAGACAGGAAAATATTGATTCGCACAAGTCCAGTTAACCATTTGATTTGTTGGTAAAAGGGTGTTACAATCGTGATTTTATTTAAATTTATGAACCGATTGATTATTTATTAACGCAAATAATGATAGAGTACTCTGAAAATTTTTAAGGTTGCCAAATACATGACTGCTAATTTATTGGTTGGTTGCAATCATGCAACAAACTACCTTTTAAAACTTTTGTTTTCCTTTATTTTTATTTCTTTTAGGAATTCAGTAAGTTGAATTTTAGACCACCGAAGCTCGAGATCGCCTCTTATCTCTTTCTCAAATCACCCACAGAAACGCATTATTCGGAAGTCCTCATGAATTCTCACAAAACTCAAAAGACATTTAACGACAGCACGTGCTCATAAAAAAATAACAATTTTCTTCCGATTCATGTATTGTTTTATAAAAATAATGTTCAAGCACGTATTAGGCGACGTCTTTTTTTTGATGCCACACATGGTTATTCATTTTTATTTTCCTCCTTTACCCGAAGAAGATGTTTATTTGTCAAATTTTTGAAACCATCATGTACTAAACATTCCATTTAACGCCAAAACATTCCAAACAATAAGCAACTTTGTATCACAAAGCATCATTTTTAAATAGTCACCTACTTTTAATATATGCAAATCATGGTATATACACATATGAGGACCAATTGTCTCGAAAATTACCTTGTTTAGCATAACAGATTGACTATTGTTGACATAAGAAATATTTTTTTGGTAAATAAAAAGAATTCCAGAGAGCATTCTTTTGGTACCTACGATTCGAAATTGAACAAATAAGTCATTGAACCTTCGGATTTTTATCCCAAACACGGCGGCGGCGGGATTTTAATAAGTACAATTATCTAACAGAAAAAAACAGACCCTTTAAATAATTTAATAAAACAGACACCGGAGTTAAAGGAAATCGTTTAATAGATGGTGAACAAGATGTAATTAATTTGGTGCCTGTCTTCTCATTTTTATTCTTTTTTTCTTTAACAATTCGAAAGTATTCATTAATTAATTATTATCGAAGATCGTAAGAGAGAAATGATAATGAGTGACGACGAGAAATGAAACCAGATCTTTATGACTTAAGAAAATTGTTTAAAAAATTAGAAGCCAACAAACTTCAAATATTAATTTGAATTGCCATCATATACTTTTATTGTTCTTGATACAAAAATAATATAATTGTTTTATGGTACGATTGTGTTTTTCCGTCGTTTGTTGCTACAAAAAAAAAAATAAGAAGCAGAACTTTACATTTATTACTCTTCTTCAATATTTATGATAATCTCTCAAATTTTTTTAAAGTTCGTCACTTTTTTATGATTTTATGATGAACTGAAGAAGATGGATATCGTCTAACGGATGCCAGTCACTGATTTTTCTTTCTTTTTTCAAAGAAACCCCATTAAATATTTAACAACTCTTTACGTTTAATATAATGGTGATGGTAAAATTGCATTTTTTTATATGCAAACGTTGTCGTGTATGTTATTAAAATCACATAAAATGCATTCATTACAACAGACATTCAACCATCGAACAACCAGATCTATTTTATTTACTCATAATGTATAAAAAAAAAGAGATATAATAATAATAAAACGAAGACAAGAACCTGTTTTGCTTCTTTTTTCTTCCTCTTACACATTTATAATTCGTTAATGCGCTTAATATTGTTGTGCAATATGAAGAAGATGTTCCGGTAGATGACTTTCTTCAGTCAATGGAACCGAATTGTTGATATCGTTTACCCCCTTTTTGACTCTTTTACATCAGAAGTAGGACAAGAATGAGTTTTTTGTTTTCTGAACGAAAAAAAAAATCAAAACTTGCAAATGTTTTAACACTTTTAGCGCACAGCAGGTTGCCTGATGATATCACGGAGTCGTGGGATTGCGTGCACTTGTTCACTTATTTCACTAAATTTATTGAATAACTTTAAATAAAGCAAAATAGTATCGATATTTAATTTAATTATAATAATAATTATTATGAAATTTCTGTTATGTTTGCTTAGTTGCTGCCAATAAGGACAACATTTAACAAACTGGTTCATATTTTCGAATTAATATGCAACAAGTCATGATTTTTGTCATGTTTGCTGAAAAAAAAAATGTTTCATAACAGCCGATAAGAAGACTTTAGAACTGATCCAAGACAAGAAAGTGTTTGTTTCACACGGTTTCTCGACATTCATAACTTTTTCCTATGGTCAATCCGTTTTTCTTCGAACACATTTCGAACATAAAACAATAAATCATTTATGTCAAATCGTGTCGCAGTAATTAGAGTGTCTGTGTTAATGATAATGTCTTTATATGTGCTGAGGAAAAACAAAGGCAAAAAAACAAAACTGCACGTTTGAAACACTGTTAACTACTTGATAATAGATGGTTTTTAGCTGGTATTGGAAAGTAAACATGCAACTTTTTTAATTAGGAACTTTAGGCGGGCTAACAAATCAAAAGTGCATGACTTCACGTATATATTAGTTATTAATTAATAAACTTTGCTGCGCTTGTATTTTATTATATTCACGTATTATTTGTTAAATCAGTATCGGGCTTGTTAAAAATTAATCAAGCAATATTGAAAGTACATGATCATGAAATTTTACAACTTTGCGAGAGAATATCTCCTGTGTTGTTGCTTGTTTGCTGTTAAAAATATTAATTCTAACGCTACGTCTTCCAGGTGTTTATGTTGCGCTTGCTCATCTGTTGTTACTCAATTAATCATCTCGAGAGACCGTTTATTTGTTTTATTAATTTAGACACAATTTTCAGAATTGAGGTAAAATGATTTTTTTCCTTTTTTCGATTTATAGCGTAAAACCCATAATTTTGTTTTAATTTTTTTTTATTTAAAATCCGTCAATCTCGAATGTAAATATTGAAATTTATTCATTTTCAATAAAAATCAATTCAGAAATAAATTTAAAATTGATATTTAAATGTGCGAGCAAAACAATCATCGTTACGACGAATACGTAAATTATGTTCACTTTTATTTAAAAAGCTCGTTTATTATTGTAATTGCGCGCGCGGTAACTCCTGCTGCAGTAAGAATGTGACTCATGCATGTGTTTTATGTGAGTAAAGTGCAAAATTTATTCACAAATATATGGAGTTGGGTGATAAATGCGGTGTTAAAATGATTTAATACTGATTGAAAGAAAGTGATATCAATGCAATTGGATTCCGTTAAACACTCAATTTAATGCATTGAAAAAAAGGGAACAGAGATGACATACTTAAATAAAAAAAAATGAAAGACAGTCGACAGTTAATTAAAAACCCCGTGATATATTTCAGTAGATGTTTAATTGATTAGGAACATGCGATTAAACATTATGTCGCCACTCGCATTAGAAACCCTCTAAACATTTTCAAACTCAACATATACATTAAGAGATCGAAAAAGGAACAACATATTGAAAGGGTCATTTGTTGAGAAATGATCAAAATTTAATTAGATTAATCGTTTAAACGTTTCCTTTTGTTCACAACTCACCCCTATTCGGCTGTCAATAACAGAATACAACATTTGTTAGATGCGGAGAGTAATTAAAAGCCATTTTTAAGCAACGCTGTGGTCCTCATCTCACGTCAATAGTGTCTTGTGTGTTTCGAAACATCGCATCGCAATAAAGTAATTACGACGATGCTGATTGAACAATATGTTACGGTCGTAAATATTTTGTATTTATGTTGATTACTTACTTTACTTTGATCATTTTTCGCTAATATGCCATGCCTGTGTCAAAGAACACACGCACAAGATTCTCCCAAGTCAGAAAAATAAAAGACAATAACACGCTTCATTACTATCAATTAAGCATTCAATTGCAAAAAATATTTCTAGTTTTTTTCCCGTACTTATGCTTTCAAAAGTTTTTATGATGAGACAGCGCAGAGAATTAGTTTGTTGATTATATTGACTAAAAACATCATCGCACACATTCCGCAAATGCCGGAACAAGAGAGAACCTCGCTAATGTCCTTAAAAAATGTGCGTTACAATGTTGTTTGATATGAAACGGATTGCATGTTCAGCTATTTCTATATGGCAAGTAAATAGCAACCAAGCAGTAACTAACAACGACAACATAATCATAAAGTCAATAGACAATCTATATAGTTAAACTGTCAAAATAAATTGAAAAACGGAAAAGAAATTTGCAATAATAGGGCAATGCACCCAAACGCTTCTTTTTCGACGAATGGAAATATTACAGTTATGATAAAAAAAAAAGTTTGAGAAAATCGATGAATCTTCGACGAAAATCTCTTTTGTCATGAAATTGCAACTTTGTTAATGGACATTTTCCTCGCAATTACGAGTGACATGAGCAAAATGTTAGCACGCTATAAGCTTCGTATCAGACATAAAAAATGTGAATGGTAACTAATCCATTGTCATGTTTAAATAAATGTTCGAAAGTCGTACAAAAAGCATTGATTTCCTGTCACCGCATTTTCTTTTTTTTTTGTTCTCGTTTTCATTGTTGCATTTATTATATTATATTTTTACACGAAAAAATATAAATAAATAGTAGGTTAGTAAAAGAAAAACATGAGACGAAATAGATACATTTTGCATATAAAATTCATTTTATGTGTACTTCTTTTTTTTTCATCTCTCTCCTCTCGATGTTTTTGCCTGCACTTTATCTTGAAAGACATCGCATGGCAAGCATCGTAAGTAACTGTAACTGATTAATGTATGGCTTTTTAATGATGTGACAAGTGTTTTTATTTCAATTTTGCATCATTTAGCGCAGTGAAAATCGTCACACGAACCGAAATTTGATTTGTTGAACTTTTTTGTTGTGTGTCGGAAACCCAAAGAAACATTCTAGACAAGAAGAAGAAGAGCTGTTAACAAAACTTTAATCAACGGACCACCAATGTTGCCGATATGTATTGATAATATTGTGCGGGTGCATTCCTCGATCCTCCTTTTAAAAGCATCTTGTACAAGAAAGAAGATGATGATGAAGTAAAGTAATTAAAAAGTTTTATTATAATAAATTTTATTACCTTTCGGAAATATTTTCGTGCAAGATGTGCGTCTATCCAATCAAGAAAATATGTTCATTGTGAAGCACGGCAATTATTATTTGTTTTGTTCTATTTCGTTGTTATGTTGAGTCTCGCTCACATGACGTTACACACATAAATTGTCAACGAACGTCGGATAATATAAGTTTGATCAAATAATCTTATTTTAATTTTTTTTTCTCTTTATTTAATGATATTAATTTAAATAAAATATTTATTTTCCTTTATATTTATTAATATTATTGCCGTAGTTTCGCATACACAAACATTTGCTATTTCTATTGAACCAACTTTTTATTATTATTTTATTATGATATTATTGCAATGATAAATTTATCTCATTACAACAACAGTGACGGTTATTTATTACCGCTGTGATTACAATTATTTTTTTTTGCCTTGCTGTGTAATAAAAAATTACAAATTCTATTGGTTTAGATATTTATTGAATCCTAATGCACTGACTTTGCACATGCAACCTTACATAAGACTGATAAATAAGAGTAGTTTGTAAAATTTGTTGGCCAAATTATGTCACACACGTATCGAAAATTTACATATTAATCATTGGAGCTGCATAAATTATTATATCAAGCCCAAATATTTTTTCCTCTGAAATTAAGTAATTACAGTGTTGTGTTGACCAACATCCAAAATCTGACAAAAAACTTACTACAAGGTCTTTTACAAAAAATTCTCCGTTATACACTTTACCTTGTCGTTTTTTTTGGATTGAATTAACATTTAAAGAATTTTTGCACAAAGTTGATAATTAAAACGAAAGGAAACAAAAAAAAATTGTGTTTTTATCCAAAGTTTTATATTTTTTTCATGCGAAAAAAGACGACTTGATGATAAAATAAAATGCGACATGAATTCAAAAATATTCATAAATCACACAAAAATTGTCTGTTTTGTTAGTAAATGCACGACATTGCACGAAAGCAATAACGACGAAATAAAAAAAAACATTTTGATGACATGAATTCTGTGTCTTCCCTGTTTGATTGTCAAAGTTGCATGTTTCAGCACAAATATAAAAAAAATCGTGAAACAGCAAAAAAAATATAATTTAAAGGACCTATTTTGGTATGTCTCTGTGGCGATTTGCGTGATAAAGTTATCAACAATCGTTTTATTTCTTTCTTTGATTCTGATGATCAAATAATATTTTTTTTGGTTGGTTTTGTGATTCATCGTGTATGTGAAACGCAACATTAATTTTTTGTGTGTAACAATAAAAAGTACTGAAGTAATAAAAAAGGAACTTTGTAACTACTTAAGAAAACAAAATTCTGTAAATAATTAAATATAAAAAAGAGGGATCTCTTTCTTGTTTAATGCGTTTAAAAAAAAATAACGACATAAAAGTTAAGCAAACAAAAGCACACGAAAATAATAAAAAAAAGTAAGAAAAAAAATAATGAGATGCACAAAACAAAAGAATAAAGTAATTATTATTATAGCACTGCGCTACTTTATTTTATGATAACACTATAATCATATTTATTTTGTTAATCTTGATTCTTCATGTTTCTTTTTTCGTTAAATTTTTTATAAATTAACGTGATTAGCAAAACATGAGAAAAGAATATGTGACTTAGGACTTCCATTTTTTCTTCGCGAGAAGTTCGTAGCTAATGCGATCATTAAATCACCAAAATCATCCAACAAAAAAGTAGTCTGTCAACTACTTTGTTATTCATTTTAGTGCGTCAATTAATCATGTTCTTGTCATTTCTACTGTCTTTTTTGTTAAACTATCATCATGTTATAAAATAATTTATTTTTATTGTTTTGGCGCAATGAATCAAGCAACCGACCATGACGCGATTTATTTGTCAAACAAAATGCCAAAGATTCTTTTCTTGAGAAAAACTTCAATTTTATGAATTTTTTTTTTAGATATTTCACGTTTCGAAACAATAACGGTAAAGCACTATAACTCATCTAACCCCCATACGGTCATTTATTATCCTTGACATCGAACACCTTTGTTATCCAGTTGTGTTTTTGTTCATTTTTTTTTATTTTAATAAATAAAAAAGTTTTCGGACTTCACGTGCCTCGATTTCAATATGCGTGCACTCGTTATGTAATAGACTGAAAAATTGGGGTAAAATGTGTTAATGCTAAACAATACGGTAATTAAATATGAAACATCCGTTTTTTATAGGTTAAAGGCTAAATTTGACACAAAGGAAGGAATAAGCAAAAGCGATAATTATCCATTAAATAATAAAATTTATGAATTTATTTCACTAAATATTTCAACAAATTCCATTTATCGAATCTCTAAAACACAGATGACTACTTTCTCTCTAAAAAAATTTTGTCTTTTCTTCCTGCACGATAAAAATAAAGCAAAAGGACCACACAAGTAACAAACTTTTTAGATACTTTTTCTATCCAATATCGTTCAGGCAGACACACGACGAGTAATGTTTACCAGAAATATGTCATAAAATAAACAAAATATAGATTGAGTGTGCGTATGGGAGGAATGACGAAGAAGAAGGCGATAATTCAGACAACATTATGATTATTATGATGGTAGTCTGGTCTGTTGAAACGCGACAATGTTGCGTTAATTATTTCTTGAAAAATTGTACAAAAATTGTTTCTCTTCGATTCGCGATGAAAAGTTTATAAAGATATCTACAACTTACTTACCAATCAAGCTAAAAAAAAAAGTTACAAGTGAAATTGTACTCTTGTATATTTCTTTTAATGATAATGATCTTATTATGCTTTTTTCCTCTTTTTACATTGTCTTATAAGCAAAAACAGAAAAGACGTTAACGTTAAACGACAAAAGCTTCCGTTCTTCTATCTAAGCTTATTTAAATAAAAAAAAAGTCTACTGCAGTAGCTGAAGTACAATAAAACATTAATAAATAGTAATAATCATGATGTATAACAATAAACTAATTAGATTTATTGCATTAGATAAGGACATCATGTTTGTTTTTATATGCCCGAGCAACTGCGAAAGAACATAGACAAACAGTGCCATCGAGGAACAAAAACAAACATCGTTATCTGATAAAATTATGCCTTAATTTGATTAAGAGTTTACCATAAACCATTCAATTAGTGCATTCAAGCACTCTCATTATGCAAAAAAAAAATCGTATTTTGAAGTCCCATAAGTGCGTGATTTAAACAATAGATTTAGTCTCCCTCAAAATTTTAACAATTAGCACGTAAGTATATTGAACACCCCTGAATTTTGTGCAATTTTTACAAACCTTAAACTAACATGATTTAGCTTTTATGCAAACATACAAAGTATTTGAGGAGCACTATTGAACATGAAAAACAAAACAATATTCCAAATTTATAACAAATTGAGCAAAAACTCACGATTTGGTTCGAGTGCAAGAGGAGCAACAACTACGGAACGTGCTGTTGTCTATAAAGCGCGTGGTTTGGTCATGTCTTTTGTGCAATTTTTGTTGTTGAGTTTTAAGGAAATGTACAATTTCCGATACTGCTTCTCAAATAATAAAAACCACAACGACGCACGAAATGTTTGTTATTGTATTTAATTTATCGAGAAGGGGGCGAAAGCGTGTTTAAGTGAATTTAAAATTCAGATTTTTTGCGACTTTTTGAATATCCGTCTCATTAGTTACGATTGAATTCCTTAAAATTGAGAACGTTTTAATTGCATTGTCCAACGTAATGCGCTTAGCACGCTCCAAATCCATCTGGATAATGCAGGATGGCGTTACGACATCGTTTCAAATGGACAAAGAATTTGACAAGAGTGAGAATTTAAGTTTCGTTTCGTGTCGTTTTTTCAAATTATCGGATTATTTAGGGCGACATTTCGATTTTAATTCCCGTAATCAAATGTTATTTCAATAGAAAATTGTATAGTCGTGATATAATTCTCTTTTTCAGTCAATTTTTCAGACTGCGAGAGAAAAAAAATGTATACAACACAGAAAAATTCCACGGCTTGTCTCGCATTTTAATCGCGTATTGAGACATATGTGTAAATTAGCAAGAGACTCGTTGGGTAGGACAAAAAGCCAAACCCTATCGATGTCTCAAATACAGTTGAATCTGATTCGGAGTGAGAGAGAAATAATTTATTCAATTTTACCTATCAATGGCACAAGCATAATAATAAGTTGTATTTGATTTCACTACCATAATTGCCATAATAACTATCTCACTGTGTGTAGTTATTTTGTTTTAGTTTTTTTTTTCACGTCGAATGTCTTCGAAAAATAACTCTATGAAGGCGAGTGCGAGATATACGCGGTTATTTGATGACTATCACGTGCAAGGCATTTATGTTTGCGTGTTTGAAATTAAGTGAGAAGTAAATTAAATACGTTAAGAAGTGTGATTTCCCCCTTATTTATGTTTTTTGTGTCTTTTTTGAAATTTGTAACGAAATAGAGTCGCATAGCAAATGTTTCCCATCTAAAATTTTCTTTCATCGTCTCCAAAAGAACAACTTGACTAATTTGTACCTGTAAAACAAAAATTTTTATTTCGCAATTTTTAGAAACCTGTGACAAATTTGTCTTTCTGAATCTGAATGAATATTCATGACAAAAAAAATCTTTCCATGAGCATAAAAAAAGAGATAAAGCAATAAAAAACAATAAGAGATGATCTTTTGCGTGAAGCTACATACCTGAAAAGTGCATAACGTATGTGCGAAGAGAAAAATTAACATCATCTTTGTCTTTGGAGGTGTTTTTTTTTTGTTTTAGCATCGCGTATTAGTGTTCTGTCTGTGCGAAAATAATTTGAGCTATAAAAATATTTTAAATGTTCTCGTGTATCTTTACAGTGTGTCATATAGCTCCCAAGCAGCAACATCAGTGCAAGGCGAAGGAAGGAGGAAAAAACGACAACAACAGAGAATAAAACAGCACCAAATTCTTCTGCGATGTGTAAGGTATTGTATTGGTGTCATGTCACTGTTTCTCTCGCACAAATTAGACTACCATATTTTTCGGTGAAATTAAAACTTCTTCTTTTTTTTCTCAAACTCATACATTTTTGTCATCATTTTAGGAATGAGATGAATGGAGCATAGTTGTTGTTATAAGACGAGAAGAGAAAACAAAAAATCAGACAATTCAAGACCTTTTAAACGGTTTAGCATTGATCGCATATTTCCCACAGTTGATTCGAAATCCGAGAAATATTTCAATTTCATGTTTTTTTTTCTACCGAAAAAATCACCGTATTGATGGATAATTAATTCACGCTGTAATTTCCTGTGTAACAGAT
This sequence comes from Culicoides brevitarsis, assembly GCF_036172545.1. Lineage (NCBI taxonomy): Eukaryota > Metazoa > Arthropoda > Insecta > Diptera > Ceratopogonidae > Culicoides > Culicoides brevitarsis. The sequence goes on along the minus strand of NC_087085.1, from coordinate 46,127,895 downwards.
GAATATTCGATTAGTCATTAGGCGCGATTTTTTCACACATTTTTAAAATACGTGCAGGAAACCGTCAACAATTCCAATCACGTGTCGTTTAAATCGATTTTTACTGAATTTTTGTTTAGAAATCATTCAATTTCAATAAAAAAAACGGGTAAAACAAAAAAAGTATATTGCATGCAAGAGTAATCAAATAATGTGAGGTACTGTTAATATTCAAATAAAATGAGGAATAAGCGTGAAATTGTTCTTCAATTTGGTATCGTTGTCGTGTCAGTTCAGTCGTTGTCTGTTTCGAAGTAAAAATCAGCAGTAAATAACGTCGCAGTCGACACAAACAACAACAACAAGAGAGTAATAAAAGATTTGAAGTTAACAACACTGAAATAACTCAACAAATTATTCAATTCTTTTCTTCATTATTCTATGATTTTTTTCATATATACTGCTCATTTTAATGTTATTTTAATATAAAAAATGAGTGTCACGTACATTTTTGCTTTGTTTTTTCCATCATCCATTCATGAGAATTTCAAATTATTTTTAACGTGTTTTACCTGAATGTTGAAAAAAAAAACTGGGAGTAATATCATGTCACAGTAGAAACCATTTACCAATCTGCCTTAAATGATTGTGTGCAGAAACAAAGTAAAAATTTGTGATGTTGACACGTTTTGGAATTCAGAGCCTTTTTTCAAGTCGTTTCTCGCTTCAATCTGTGCAGCTTTTGATATTTTCGCCTCTTTTATCTTGTACCTTTATAATTTAAACGTTTTAATATTAAATAAAATGAAACAAATTAGTTTAAAATATTTTGTGTTTCATACCTACCTAACTCTCTACGAAAAATATTTCATTTAACAGCATTAAAAATAAATAGTCATCATTAAATGAAATAAAAACGAAGAAAAAAACGTACGTTTGATGAATGGTAAATGTGATGTTTGAGCACGATTTGCTGTTAAAAAAAAGTATCTATTGGTTTGCACGACAACCAAATAAACACAAATAAACTGCTCGGTTTTTATAGATTTTTTTAGTTGGTTAGTTAGACGTATGCCATTTAAAATTTTTTAAAAGTCGTCGCTCGTTGCTCGTCGTTGTGCTTGTTACATGCAAGAAAAATATCTTAATCATCAAATCAAGCAGAAAAAAGATGAGTTAATCGATTATCTGCTAAATCATGATGTCTTCATCATTCGTGTTTGTATAGAGGTTCTTTATGAAAAATAGAACTCGTGGCTTAGAAAAGCAAATACTGTGAGAGTAGGAGGAGCGATGATGATTGTATAAATGAAAGAAAAAGGTCATGAAAACGTAATAAATACAATAAGTCACTCACTAAACGGAATCGAATTAGATTTTAAATGACGAATTATGTCAGAGTTATGTTTTTTCATGTAAAAAAGATACTTTTTCGATCTCTTATTACTCTCAACATGACTTGATACATCATACTTTTCTTACTCAAAAGTAAAAATAAACAAACATTTTCTTGAAAAATTAAAGTGAAATATGGTTTGTGACGTTTTATTGGGAACATGTGTTTTTTTTATTCGAATTGAGTTCAGGGTTAAACTTACAGACATCTTATTTCATGTTAAAAGGGTAGTTTTCAAGTAAACTAATAAGAAATTCAATCTTTATATTATTTTTTTTGTATGAAAATATCAAATTCTGTGGCGACATAAACTGCTAATTAGAGGTTTCTTAAAAAAAACTTTCTATTGAAAACAGAAAAGTTACATTTTTTCTTAATTATTCTTAAAATTTTATAACTTACGCTTCATAACTATTCCATTAATCATCTTTTTTTTATTATTATTATCAAATTAGAATAAAATGGTTCTGTCTTTTAATTTCTATGAATACTTAATTTCATTCTAATGCTCTGAATGTGTATTAATGCAAGAACGCCATAACATGAATAGAGAGCAAGCTTCCTGCTTTTTTAATTAATTATTTTTATTTTATATAATGAAAAAAAAATTTGAAAAGGAAATTAATTCTATGCCAGAATTTTTGTTAATTGTAACAACTTTGAGTCATTTATCTTCGTTTATAAAAAAATAAGAAAATGAAAATAATTTTTATGGATAATTTTTATAAAAATCGTAAAATTCAAAAAATTTTCATACGCGATCGATCATTTTTCGTTTCACACATCTTTAAATTTATTTATTCAAATTGTTGTCACATTTCCTTCGTGTTTGATTTGATCAGTTGCATTGATTATAAATGTTTACACAAAAATTATATAAAAAGTTGACGAATAAAATCCATCTGTCGATCGTTCATAATTTTATCAAAGCAGCTGAATATTCAATTTACGACTATCATACATAATAATATTTAAATATTGAACAATTGTACAAACATTTTTTTTTTTGTATAAATTGAACAATTTATGTTCATCCATATGTAATGAAAGGATTGATTTTTTGCTGCAAACTTATGACATTTTTTGATGTATTCATTAGCAAAATTGCATATGTTTTCTCCAACAAAAAGGGTAATGTGACTCAATTGAACGAAATGTTGAAAAGGAAAGTGTCAATCAAAATATGTAAACAGATGTAAAATAGTAATAAAAATAAACAGCGATTGATCAAAAAAATTATGGATTTGATGAAATATTATTTTTTGTTAAAATAAACAGATGACCATTCATATTCTACATTAAATGCACCAAACAGACAATGTCACTTTTTTCAGACAACACGCGCGAACAAGACTCGTCGACAAAAACTCGTCGCACGTCGACACACTTAATTATATAAAACAAAAGCCAGACCATGTCTGACCCTGATGGAATTCATTCTTCATTCATCTTCTTCTACAATTTTTTCTATAATTATAAATAAATGATTTTTTTGCATTTATTCCCATTGCGGTTTTAGTCTTTGATTTTATATTGAATTCTTTTAAAATTTTGTCTTTTTTAAACATTTTTTTACTTTTTCTACAGGTGTGATTTTTAAAAAAATCTTCTAAAAATTTGTGAGTCTGCAACTTTTTTAATGATATGTTTTTTCATGCATTTCCATTCATTCACTGAAAATCACTAAAAATAAAATTTAATAAAAAAAAAACGTTTGAACAGATGTTTTAAAAGATGTAATTATTTTTTGTCAATGCTTTGAAACAAAAATAGATGATGACTATTGGGAGAAGAATCATCTTCATCATGCATCGAATCTTTTTTTATTACTCATATTGAAGAAAAGTAAAGTAAAAAGGATCTTCCAGATCATAAATTTAGACTTTTTTATGCGTTGTGTGTCACAACAACTGCTTCTTTTATGATGTTCAATGTCAATCCTTTCGAAAACGACATTTTTAATACGTGAGGAGTTACGACACATGTGAAAAGTCGTAAAAGTTGATTGTTTTTGAGTTCTGAGAATTGAACTGAGTTACTTATTTTAAATTTAAAAAAAATTTAAATTAAAAAAAAATATGGAAAAAAATTAAATTTTATTCAGAAAAAAGTGAAAAAAATTTAATTTTTAAATTTATTTATTTTTTATTTATTTTATTATTATTTTTTTTTTTTGAAAATTTAATTGTTTTCCTTTTTCTGAATAAAATTTAAAAATTTACCTATTTTTTTTTGCTTTTTCTGAATGAAATTTAAAAATTTATTTTTTTTTAATTAAAACAATACCTACTTTAAGTTTAAAAAAAAAACATAAATTTATGTTTTGAATACGAATTCAAAAAACTTCGTAAAAAATCAAACTGTTCTTGATTTGTAATTGATTTAATTTTTTTTTCAGGTCAAACCAACCATCATAAAAAGGACCCCTATAATTTTGTCTCCTATCAAAATGAATCGAGTAAAGGTAATTTTATCAGAAGCCATACCGTTGTTGTCTCGATCGTTTCATATACCATTCGCCATGGAATAAATTTAATCGATTGACAGTACATAACGAAGCACACGCGACAAATAAACGAAGGTAATTAAACCCACATGCACTATCGATAATATTTCGTACCTTGCGATGCACTGTCGTGCGCTTAAATTTTTCCAAAAGGGTAAAAAAATGACAGATAAGATATTCCACAGTCTAATAATTGCATACATTGTTACCTCGACAGTGCAGTATTATGTTGGGCATATGTGTGTCAATAATGTTTATTAACGATATAAAATGCAAGCACGTGAAAACAAAGTTACACCTGCCATAAAAATATTATTATTATTATATAAGGGCAAGTGAGCGAGCGAAAGAAAAAAAAGTTTATCATAAAGCGTGCTCATTGAAGCTTATACACAATAATAACTACACTGAACGAACTGAAGATCAGTTGTGTCTTTGGTTAGTGAACCATTTAATTATAATTGTTTTTAATTTTCTTTCTTTTGCCATTTACTTGCTCATTATAATACTTTAATCTTTAAAGGTAAATCTTATTTGCCTAAATAATTAGAACATTTTACCTGTTTTGATCCATTTTTCGTAAATTAAGCTTATTATGTCAAAAAATGAACTAATTAGAAGTAATAATAATCTTTTTTAAGAAGTTCTTTGAAAGTTTTGTGTAAAAATAGGACAAAATTTACGCAAATTTTAAATTTTTCTTTTTTTTTAATCATTTTTAAACAAAACTTTTTAACAATAAACCCCATTAACAATGAAAATGTATGATTTGGTTGTCTTGTTAAAAACTAATTTAATTTTCTAATTAAAAGAGTCATTACTTATTGTCGTGCTGTTGCCATATTGATTGTAATTGTGCATTTTTATTGAGTAACTCTTTCATTTTTTTTCAACTGTTGTGTTTACAATGTTAATATTTCATTAAATGAAATTTTCACAACAGCTGTATAAAAAACACAAAAAAAAACAAAAAAAGTAATTGTTCAGAAGTGTAATGAACCATGGCAAGAAATAGAAGTGAACGAAACCGAGCTCGGTAGCTGTTCAACTGTTTTGTGATTTGCCTTAATTGCTGATTCTATCAACTTTTAATTGATGTCTTTTCGAAAAAAATAATTATTAAAACTCATAAATTTTGAGTTTCAAGGGAATTTTTACAGTTATGATCCAGGTGTTTTTGTAGATCGTGTCAAACGTGATTATTGTCAGAATTTTTATGAATTTTAAAAAAATTGATGATAACAATACAAGAAACCCTTTCGCATGCTTTTGTTGCATGTAAATTTTTAATCCTTCTTTTGAGCTTTTATGACAATGTGAAATAGAAATTCCCATACAAAATGTGTTTCGAACTAAACAATTCTTTTATCTTACCTGATCGCCCGATGCAATGTAAGTAAAGGAATTTGTTTAGTTTTTTTGATCAACAGATGAATATTTTATCATGCTCTGCCTATTTTGGACTTGAAATAGTTTATTTTTTTAGTTATTTGACAATATTTGTTTGTTTTTATAGCTGTGACATGCCCTGATGTGCGACGACGACAATCTCGCTTGACTGAAGACGTTATTTATTACACCCCAAGGAACTTCTTTAATTTTTTGTCTTCCTCCTCAAAACGAAACTAATTTCCGTTTTAATTTTTTTTTTGTAGGTTTGAAATAGATCTATTCATAGAAGGAAGATTTAACAGTTTTTTTTCGACTGACCTTTGTAATGAATGTCGAATGTTTTGACGAAGGATCATCATTAAAGTTCAAAACATCAGTTTTTGCATACACAATACGGAGATAATCGGATTAGAATTCATCTTTAAGTCAAAACAGCTTCAAACAAATCTTTGAAAAAAAAAAATCGAGATTTAGGTCATTAATAAAAAAAAATGCATCCCCATCTCTTTAAAGAGTAGATTCGTTGAGACGCATATCAATCAAGCTCCCTTAAACTGTTAAGATATTGATTAATTATATTCGTCTCTCAATGAAAATCTTAAGTGCAAGCTCTTAAAGACACGGGGTGAAGAGCATTTTATCATTTTTCATTGCGTTGAGTGACTTAATGTCTTGAAACGATTGAAAGATGTTCAAAAAATAAGATACAATAGACAGAAATGTGTAATTTTGTTGAAGGACGAAATGCAATTGATGCAGTTTTTGTCTCTATCCATAAATGTATGAACGACAAGAAATGTAACAATGGAAAATTTCAACCCTAAGTGTCGCAGGGGTCATCAATTATGTTATTGATTTCAATAGAAGTATGAAGTACATAGAAGCTTTCTTTATTATTTATTATATTTCGTAAGATGCTGCTTCATATTTTGATACATTTGGCTTATAATCGATATTTCTATAGAATTGGAAGCAAAATTTCTTGCAACGACGTTATTTATAGCTTTATAATAATGTTTTACGCCATAATAGTTTCATTCATTGTTGACCGATGTTTTTGTTGTCGTGTTTGTTATTATATTTTATTCGTTTTGATGACACAAAAAAAAAAAAAACGTAAATCTTAAGAGGGACTTCAACACATACTTGAAGCATACTTTATCTTTTTTTTTCAAATTCGTGAGAATATTTTGCCGCGTTTCGAGCACCTTTCATTAGATTCTGTCACAGTCCTTTGTGTGCATCGTCGATTATGGGACAACATTAAATAATATAAATTTTATATCAGAAAATATTGATTGTTTGGGCGGTATGTTTATGGTCATGTATTTGTCAAATAAAAATCATCCCCGATTATAGTCGTTTTTATTGAATGACCGTGTAAAATTAATGATGTTTTAATTCAAAACTTATCTTGACAGATGTGAAGTTCGTCGTTTTCCAACGTTGAAGTCCTTTGTTCTAACACATATCAGTTGAAATAGTGTTATAAATGATGTTACAAATTTTTTTTGATCAATAAAAGTTACGAGCATGACGGCACTTTAATTGGCAAAACAAGATGTTTAGGTCAATACACTCGTTACGTTCGTATTTAATAGAACGGTAAAAGTTTATTTTTAATTTGACTTGTGAAACGTATCATTTTTTCGGCTCAAATTAATATTTATTATGACGTGTCTTGCATAAACATCATATTATTTTTTATTAAACAAATAGTCCAGTTCAGTTGCAAATTTGCAATAAGACATTCTCAAAAATTAATTAGCGGAATATAATGAGCAGCTACTTCTTTCCCCACGAAATATTTTTTTAAATTTTCTTTATTGTTGTATTTTTGGAAACATTAACATTTCGGTTGCCATTAAATTTTATGTAAGTAATCTCTTTGTTTGGTTGCATTTATTAAATATATATTATTTTCCATGCAACATGTAATGGATTATATTTTCGTAAAGCAACGTCAGGTAACCTACTAACGAATTATGAATTATTATCCGAATAACAACAACAACCACACTAAAATTTTAATTAAATTCATTGTATCATAAAAAAATGTTTTTTTTTTGTATGCCTTGTATAAGAAAGTATGGAAGGAAATTCGTAAAATTAATTCGTGAGAAGTGAACCGTGTTCCAAGATAGTGCGTTTACTTAAATTATGAAGTTTGTTATTTCTTGGGAGTTATTTAAGTTTATGAATAATGAGGAATTGACATTTTTAGTAGGATACTAAACATAAACAACATTTAGAGAAGCACCAATGTACGAAAAAAAAACAATTTTCAAGGAAATTTTTAATCTTTATTATGTTAATTAGTTAAGGTTTAGTTTTTTTGTCGTTTTTTTGCATCGTGCGCGCATGAGAGAATAATTTCAGGCACGGTTTAACAAAGTTATAAATAATATTTTTAGCATGACAATAAACATAAATATAACACGGATGATAATAATGAAGAAACATCATGTGTGATACCTGAAAAAGAGAAAAAAAAAGAAGTTGTAAATTTTTTTCATCTGAGAGTTGATGAAGATGGCAAATAAAAAAAAAAAAAAGTTTGTTGAACTGTTTGTCTTGCTGCGTTTAAAATACTAAATCAGGTGCAAAAAATCATAAAAACGCAAATTTGCAATGAACTTTATGCTACCTTGAAATAAGTTGAAGTTAGTGATAAGGAACACGAATAGAACTATCGAAGAGTGTTTCAGACCATAACACAATTCCTCCATCATATTTCACAAATATTTATTGTATTCATAAAAGTAAATGTGTACTGTTTTTTACTGTAGTTTTTTTTCTATTATTTCAGTTGCCGTCTTCTTTCACGGTTTGGCGATTTACATCAACAGACAAAAAAAAAACTTCTTCTATGTGAATCAAAATTAACATCAAAGCATGTACAACACGGGGAGAGAGTGACATGATGTCATACAGTTGACACACCTCACAGAAACAAAAACAGAGACAAGACAACGGGTCACTCTTCCATGTCTTCATTTTTTTCTTCTATTAATTAAAAATCACCTCATTAATGGTATAAATTTCGTTTACACGTAATTTTATGAACACTTCGTGCAGAAAGATGCATTCAATTGTTAACTAATTATCTAATCCAATAAAACTAACAGCATGATCGTCGATCGCCCGATTTGCACTGCACACTCAACTTTTGTGTTACTTCATGTTAGTTGCACGTTTGCTCCATTGCTTGAGGCACGTCACACTATTTTTACGATCATTTATTTTGTTGCACGTCTCACACGTAAGAAAATTATTTTTTTTCATCGAGACTCTTTTTTTTTTATGTGTTTACAAATGTGAGAAGTGAGAGTGAACTGAAGCATGTTTCTTGTGTTTTTAATCAAAGTCCTTTCACGATCATGTCATGTCATTTGGGAAACAATAGAACTCGTTGTCATTTTATTCTTTTAACAAATTCTGACCAATGTTTTGTTTTTTGTTTCTTTTCAGAACTTGAAGGATAACGTTCGTTCAGCGACTAAAGCGTAAATAAACAAAGAAATTAGGAGAAAAAAAGTAAACAAGGGAAGAAAGAACGGAACTGAATGCGGTTTTGATGTTGTTTATATCCGTGAAGCGTTTGTGGTTTGCATTTTGATTTTTGGGTAATATTTTTGATCGTTGAGTCATTGTTTGTGTAAATCCAAAATCGATGCATCGATGCTCATTTGTCATAATTTGTCACTGCATCATGCTGAAACAAAAAAGATACAAACTTATTGTTACAAAAACGATGTGCTCAGCAAATAAGGCACACACAAAGTTCAAAAACAAACATGACAGCATACCGCACAGTCATTCTTCATGTCGTTGTTTTTAATGAGATGATGAAAAACATAGGTATACGCTTTTTTCTCATTTTTTTCTTTTCACTTCACTTATGTCTCCTTTTATTATGTGTGATTTAAATGATAAAAAGTGATACAAAGATACAAATCATGTTGCAGTCCACAGACACACAAAAAAAGACTTTAAACAGGTCCAGCAGAAGTGAGAGAGAGAGGTTCTTCTGTCATTTCTCAGAATTGATGACAAGTAAATGATATATTAAAGACGACACGGTTTTTGTGTATGGCTTTTTTTATGTATGGAGATGTTACAATTTATGTGGGGAGACGACGACATGAGCGACAAAACTTTTTTTTTACACACAAGAGAAAAGTTTCTTTTATTATTTGGGTAATCATTATACTTTAAGCGCATGCAGTGTTTTATTTTTTTTTTTGTTCGCCGTCAACTTTGAAAAAAACACAAAAAAAAAACCTACGAATGACTTGACTTTTCTGACGTCTCTTTTGTTCGATGTTAGATGACGATGATAAAGTTCTCGCGACACTACAGTTTAAATAAATGAGTGATTTGATCCACGAAAGTTGTTACATTAGCGAGACGAAAAAACTATTATGATGCTACAAATTGTTCTCCATGGGAAGCCCGAATTCTTGCGACCTACAAGAATTTTTTTATCATGTTCATCTAAGGCATTTCTCTTTTACATCTCAATTGTAATGAACGAGCAATCATCACTAATAAGACATTTCACATAACGCTGTCTGAAAAATCAAAATCTTCCATTAAGATTAAAAGTTTTTACGCTCGATTATTGATTGCATGCCCAAAAAGTCGATTGGATTACGAGTACGAGCGATAGAACGAGAAGACAAACAATAAAAATGCACCTGATCCCCTAAAATATAGTTTTATGTTTCTCATGTCGTCGTTCTCTTACGTACTTAATAATACTTTTTGTTAAAATTTAACGCAGCTTTGTCTCTCATCGTCAATTTTCACCTGCCGAATTTCTTTTTTTACTTCATTTTTGTTCCTCAAAAAGTTTCAAAAACTTTGTTTTATTGTCTGTGAAGTTAATTTTTCGATCTATCGAACAAAAATTACTTTATGACAAAAATCTTACGAAAAAAAGTAACAAGAAAAACTTGTTCCTCAAATATTAAAAAAAAAAAATCAACAAAAATTGAAATGCGATTAAGTAAATTTTACGAAATTAACTTTTTTTTTTGTCTCTTTAAAGTTCTCAATAATTGATAAAATATGTCAAAAAGGACAATTCAAACACTCGAAACTTGTTTTTCATGAGCGGCGTTGTATGATTATGACTCTATTTGGCAAAATTAATGAAGTTAAACTCCGAGTATGCAAAATTCTTCGTTGCATCACGTCCTTCGATGACGACGACATAAATGGTCTAATTGATTAATTTTCGGTAACAAAGTAGTTCAACTTATTATCTCCGACATTTTATTATCTCGCTGTTTCGTGAATAAAAGAAAAAGTTGGCTAAAAAACGGAAACAACTGTCCATTACTTTTGACAAGAGCCCTCGAAGCAAACAAGTTGCGCAAAACGGAGAACAGATTGCAAACTGACCAATGCAAACAATGAACATGTGAATGAATGAAAGCAAAACAATTGCGAAAATTGCAACAAAAATAAAACCAGAGCAAGTTCAGAGGGCACTGAATACTCAAATTTTCGATTGCTCGTCAAAAGGATGTGAAATTTGTTAATTAAAAAAAAAAAGAGTTGAAACGAAGTTTTTACATCAAAAACGAATTTATTTTTGACATCGATCGAACACTTGCTTCGTGTGTATTTGTGAGTTTTACACCTGCTTCCCTTTTTAACTTTGTTGGAAAAACGAGTAAAAAGAAGTTATTAATATTATGCATAGCGTCGTGTTTTTTTGTAAAACAAGTCATAAAAACAAATAATTTAATGACTTAAATTTGTTTTTATTTAGCCTTGATCTTGTTCTTGAAAAGTTTAAAAAAGACAGCTTTGTGATTGAGAGACTTTTAACAATATGTTACTGTTACGTCGCGAGAAAAGGAAGAAATTCAGGTCTAAAAATCATAAATTTTAAAAAATCATCCTTAAACTCACCATTTATTTGTACAAACAAACCATCATGATATTTCTTAATTTTGATCAAAACAACTTATTAATGTCTAAAGATACGTAGAGAAACACAAAAGCTGTTACTTTTACTTCTCTCTTTCGTCTTTCTCGTTCTTTCTGCATTATATGATGATAATATGATGTGTTTTGTGCTTCGATCTCCTTATATTTTTCTAAAGTGCGTATTTTTTGTTGTTGTTGTAAGAAAGATGAATGGTCGTGTGGCAGATGCATTATTATTATGAACAGATGTCTTGAAGCAATGTTCATCTTGCGCCTTTTCTACAAAAAAAGCTTCCTTCTAATTTTTATTCAAAAACACGTTGCATTTTCTGACAAACGTTCTATATGCAAATTTTCACATACAGAGGCGGAGAGACATGTGTTCCATATTCTAACTGCAGTTGACCCAATAATAATAAAAATGTCACTCTTCCTGCCAATCGAAATGTGTTTCGTGTCACTTGCGTTATATAACTCAATCAAATCGATAAATGAGATCAACAAGTCAAGTGCCATCTGCAAAACTCTGCTCTTTATTTTTTCCGTGAATCCAACTCAAATTGACGTTCCGGAACACATTTATGGCGTGTACCTGTAAACAAAACACATGATGGCATCGCAACATGTTGTCGTGTCTCTTCAGTTAGACCACAAATTATATTTTTAAAATTTTGGTTGTTTGAGATTCTCTCGAAAACGAACATAAAATACAAAAACAAGTTGTTTAATTTAGTTTAGGGTGCATATTTAAAGGTTAAATTATGTCTAACGAAATGCGTTTTCTTGCATTGGTTTGTTATTATTCCTAAAAGACATGTTTGTTCTCCTGAAAATCATTAAAATTTATGTCCCAAAAGAAGTAGCTTCGAAAATATTATTTATTATTATTATTTTTATTACAGATCCAAATATACAAAGTGCATGCATGTGCTCTACTTCCGTCAAATAATGTATTGGAGTCGTTCGAAAATGCAGTAACATCATTTCACGAAGGCAGTGTCACGGAATGTTCCTCAAAATATAGTTTTTGCCTAAAATCAGATCAAATAACAGCAGATGGATGCACCTTTCAAGCACTTTGAATATTTTATGGTAAAAAAATCTATCCTCCTATTTCCGGAAGCCTGTTGATCGAACGAACGTGTGCATTTTTTGCATGGAAAAACATCATATTGCAAATACAAAATCTTTCAAAGGCACATTTGTATGGCGACGAGGTTCGTATGCTTTTATAATTTAAATTAATATGATTTTTATTTAAAACAGGGATAACTTATTCAAGGACACTTTTTTTCGCTGGATCGAGGAACAGCTTTGCGTTTCAACCATTCATTCATTAAAAACAAACAAACAGAAAAAAAAACTTATGAATGAAAATGCTTTACGAGGAGCGGAAGAACGTCGTCATCGTTTTCTTGTTAGGTATTTTTTTGCGTTTATGAATTGACAAGGACCGGAACCAGATTGTGTATGTGCTTATTGGCGGATTATGAAGAATTAGTATATTTTTCAGATGGACGAACATTTGTGTTCTGTGAAAATTTGAGAATCGCGCCAAGTTATTAGACAGCGCAGCGATCCATGAGAACTCGAAGTTTGTCTGTTGTTTAGAAAAACACATTAAAATATGCATTTTAGTATCTCCAAAAAACAATAGAATTAAAGCGTTTAAATTCAAATTATGTTAAATTGCCACGTTTTTATCACACATATATCCAAGCGCGCATTAATGTTTTTCTACCTTTATTTCGATCAAATATCTTGATTAGCGTAACAAATTATAGCGTTCCTCGCCATGCCATCAAAAAATTTTTATTAACATTAAAAATTTTATAGATTAACGTCAAATATTTATAAAAATCAACAACTTAATTATAATGTAGAGCGTTTTTAATGTGAATTTTAAACGAAAAAAAAACAGCAAGAGTCGAAAATACATCTGTCGTCGTTTGAAGAGTGATAAGGCATGCAGCTTTGTTTGTCATTGATAAGTTTGCTTTTTAAAGATGTTTCAGTATCAAATGTTTACACAAAGATTCATTCAAGCAAACATCGAACAAATGCTACTGAATAACTTTTGATGCTTACAAAACGATTCTTTTGACATTAATCTAACTTTTATTAGCTGCGTACCTTATAAAATTGTCATAAATTTCGTTCGACAATGGAGCTTTGTCGTAAATAATAAAATAGTACAAAAACACGATTAATGGATATTTAAGTTTATACCTTTTGGATGAATGAATTTTATGTTAAGGAAGCATCTCGCCTTGTATGACGTCTTTTTGTTCAAAAGTTTCAAATGTTACTCCTCTCAAAAACATTATCCTGTCGCCCGTTTGTTTTGCCGATCGTCAACATATATCTAACGATCACGATATCGCTGTTTGTTTTTCCTACAAAAGATATTCAAAGCATTCGTATCGCGCAGCAGAGATTAAAATCTCTAAAAAGCCGTTCAAATTACACGCAATTTAGACACTGATCGCTGTTGTTTTTGTTGGTAATGTGTGTTGTTTGTAATATTATGGCAAAAATGTATAATAATAATGCTCTTGTAATAAAGTAATTGATTTTTGCATGTGTGTGGGATAAATTCATGTGTATTGTTTTTTGCTTTATTAAATGTTAACTTTGCAGATTTCGCTACGAGATAAGGAGGATACAGTACAGTGCAAGTAAGGTTTATTTGATTAATGGAAATCCGGAATGAGCTTTTGTTTGATAAACACTTGTTGTAATTGTGGTAGGAATATTACAACAAATAAAAATAAATGGTGTGGCTTATCGACACGGAGCAAATCAATCCGAGGGATTTTGCGCGAACGAATTCAATTTTTTGTGGTTTAATATTTCTCAACAGACGACGACGGCGAGTTTCTGTGAGAAGAAGTTGCTGCATTTTTACAGAAGCATTTTTATCAATTACTCGCTTGACTGAGTTATTATCAAGACGCGGTTCAAGCGTATCGCAAACATAAAAAGGAAATTGAAACTCTGATGCAGAAACGATTGAAAGTAATCGCGAATTTTATTGCTTTTTTAATATTCCAATAAATGGCAATAAAAATAGTTCAAAGAAGAAGTAGATGACCGAAGTGCTTTATTAGAAATAACTTTAAGGATTTAAAGGGCGCTCCAAGTGAAAAATAAAAATTAAGTCCGATATCACATTTTAAAAGAGCAAAATGAAAAAAAAGTTAAAAATTTCATTAAAAATGACCGTGTCATAAAAAGTGAAAATTAAAATTTTTTTTGAAAAATAATGTAAATACACAAAATTTTTATAATTTTTTAAAAAGTTTTTTTAAAAGTTTAAAATTTTTACTAATTATTGTTTTAAAAATCTAAAACTAAAATTTTCTTCTTATAAAATTTTTTTCATAAAATTACTGTATTTAATTTTATAAAATTTTTTGACAGATATTTTTTTATAAAATTTTTTTTCTTTCATTTTTAATTTATTTAGTATTTGAAATAACAAAGTAAATATTATTTGATAAATTTTAAAATTTTTGTCTTTTTGTATGAAAACATTATTTAAAATTTTTTTATTTTTAAAAATTTTGAACTTTAATTGTGATTTTTATTTGGAGTGCCCTAAATGAAATTCTAATATAAGAAATTTTTAAAGATCTTTCGAGATGCCAATTATTTTGAACAAAAATCAAATTTAGGTACCTGAGTGCAATACAAAACTCCCGCACATGTTACATTTTACACTTCTCCAATTCGAAAACTGTTGCATCCAAGATGCTGTTAAATGAAGTTTTAGACAGAAACGAGCAACAGATGCGTATAAATCTCGAAATGTAAATCTGTTACATATGTGACGGTCCTTTTCGCTGCGTCATTTGCATTTCTTAATATTAAAAAAGTAGTTCAATATGGTTTGAGACGTAACAGAAATCAAATCAACACATGTCCCGTTGTCAAAAGGAATAAAAACGGAATCAACGCCAAATTAAAGTTTAATTTAATTTTGTTTGGTGTGTGTCGAGGATACTTTTTTGTACAACGAGACATATGTTTTGAGAAGAAGAAAATGATTACACAGAAATGCATTCAAGGATGTCTAACTCATGTTGTGCAAGATTCACAGTGAGAAGTCTTTGTATTTTTATTTCGCATTATCGTAACTTCAATTGAGTTTCAATAGAGAATGCAAGTCTATTAGATTCTATTCAAGGGATCATCATTTGTGATGCATTGAAAGAAAAAGAAAGGACTTGGTATTTTTTTTACGAGTCATGTAAGACAAGCTCGTCTCTTGTTGCAGAGCAAAAATAAATAAACAAAGAAAAAATTGCAACAAATTTTCTTTTGTTGTGCAATGTCTTGCAGTTTTTGGTCACAATTCTCTCCTACTGCCACAAAAATCATTATCAAAACAATTCTTATGAAAAAATTCGACGAGTTTTGAATTTCAAAAAGCTTTGAATAAGATGTCATTTGAGTTTTTTGTCTCATTTTCTCCGTAGATTAAATTCAATAACGAAATGCAATAAAAAACTGGTAGAATAACTCATTAATTATCAATAAAACTTATCTTAAATGCAATATTTTCACCAATCATAGTTGTTTTATGGGAGTTGCAATCCACGACTTATTAACATTAATCGGTATCTGCATCTGGATTTACAATTAAAATAAACTAACTAGACTGTATTAATAAGGAGGAGCTAAAAGTTACTTGTTTTTAGCTGTTTGAAATTACTTTTCGATATGCTCGATGTTGGTATCCAATGGAAAATCCTGAGATCTCGTAATTGAACGCGATAGAAGTGATGTGAATATAAGTGAATAATAACAACAGAAAAACATTAAACGTGCTACGAATATTCATATTTTATGTTTGAAAAGAGCAAAAACAACGAAAAAAAGCTGAAACAAATAATAATAATAATATTATTAATAATAAGATCTCTCAAGTAAACCCAAAGAGCATGAAAAACCGAGAGCTCCTTATAATTTATGGCTTATTGTATCAATATTTATGTGTGTGTTGTCAGGGCTTGTTGCTTACGAGTTTTGGCTATAGTAGTAATGTAGATGTAGAACAATTGTGTTGTTTTTTATAGTACATTTTTTTTGTTCGACTCAACTCTTCTCCTCGTCGTCGTCGTCGTGTACCTACGTATGTTTAACAATAATAAAGGAAAATAATGTGCATGAAGTATTTGTTGAAATTGTAAATCATTTTTTTGAAAACCGTTTCTCTGCCTTTAAATTGTTGTGTATTTTTCATAGTAAATGGTATTTGGCGCAAGTTGCAAGACAATAATAATGCAAATAAAGTGCATCTTAACACGAATTAGCGTTTGTTGCATTTTCATCGTTATTTCTTCATACATCGAATATTTTCTTGCTTAAACGAACAAAAATCAGAAACAAGAATTCCATAAGTACATGGGGCGCTGCTTGTGATCTTCTTCTATTTTTTTTTGCAACAAGCGCACGACTTTTCACGAATATGTATTGTTGTTTTTTGGGCATATTGACAAGTAAGCAAGCAGGAAAAAAACGACGACGACCGATTTTTCTGAAATAACTGTATGATGAGCCATTTTTAAATGCAAACATGAACAAATTGAATTATTTCTATGGAAATAGTTGGTCATGGAAATATTTCGTTCTCATGATGTAAGAAAATTGCAAGATATTACATTGTTTAGAGTTAAACCTCAAACAAAGTTAAAGTCATCGATTGATAATCAATTACAAAAACGCATCGCATAAGAAGATTATTTAAGGAAAAAAACTTCCCCTCGTCATTTTTTACTCAATTTTGACAGAAAATCTTTTTATTGAACGATTTGGCTTCTAATCTCTCACGTGTAACCTTGAAATCAAAGTTACTTAGGGTGGTTTGTTACAAACCAAAAACTGTCGAAATCAATCAAATTCGTGAACTTTATTCAATTCATCTTCAGTGATCTGTTACTAAAATGAACTTCTTATTTTTTTTACGCTTTGTCATGTCTTCAGACAGTCGCCGTGAAAAAAGTTCCTTCTTGCTGATACAAATCTCTTCTTCACATATTTACATTTAAACAGTTGCACATTTGCTGCCTACTGACGTCGTCCTTCTTTTATTGCGCTTAATGCTATCACTCGGATCTATCTTCGGTCTTTTTTTTTTGTTGTTGTCGAAATAAAAGTCTGTTCAAACGAAAGAAGAAAAAAATAGCACCATGTGCAAAAATGATTTTTTTATGTGTTTATTTATTTTGACAAACACACAAATTCAATTTGAACGCGCCGTATTTAATTTGGATGCAAACTGCACCTTTACCTGACACACACAAAACTTGCACATGTTGTGAAAAAAAAAATAGAATTTTATGTAGAGGAATTTTTTTTTTTTTTGATATTAAAATATTTACGAACAGGAAGAATTCCATCCTAAGGTAGTCTAATAAATTGAAACTTGATGCAAAATAGGACAAAAAGGTAAGCAACATGTTGTTAGGAGAGGAGGAAAAAATATTAGCGGAAGGTGAAACAAACAATGAATCAACAGGAAAAGGTGCAGGATGCAACTAGTTGAAATGCATTTGGATTTTTTTTTAGCATATTCAAAGTTTTTTTTTTTAGTTAGAAGCAACATGTGTCTTTCTCGAACATATCAATAGATTTTCAACTGATACACAATTGAATCGATGAATACATAAAAAAAGGTTTAAATAGCCAATTATTAGAATAAAAAAAGAACAATTCTCGAAAGGTGTTGCAATCTGTGAGCATAAGGGATAGAAGCAGCCTGTTGCACGTTTTTTTTTAATTTTGAGCACATGCATATTAGACACATGACATGCATAAAGGATTAAAATTGTTCTTTCCGAATATTCATAAAGAAAAAAAAATTTTTTCGAATAACTGTAAAATTTTTTGATTGATCACTGATAAGGAAAAAAAGAGCACGTGATCATTTTTACGCTTGATTCTATTCTTTTTGAAAATAATTGTACTATTTTGATTTTTATAGGCGTCGTTCTTTATCTAATCAATGCAACAACATCTGCTGTTTTGCTTCTGTTTTCTCATTATTTTTTAATTTAGCTCGAGTCTCAGGTCAAGAAGAAGACAAACATCTTGCAAGCATCTTCCTCTCATTTGCTTAAAAAAGGCATTAAATGTTTGATTTTTCATATAAATGCGGTTTGTATTCTCTCACTCCCACATATATATATCGAATGCATGCAGGCTGTCAGTCAAAAGCACGTGCCATTTTTCTATGAGGATTAAGGATCAAATTTTTTTATGTTCTTTCTTTACAGTTTTTTCGTCTTTTTTCTATACCTAGATTTAATTTTTTAACATTTTTGAAAAACATTTTTGTTAAGAAATATGTAACAAACTTTTTTTCTGTCTGTTTTAGGTATAAAAATGAATGAAAAACGCTCACAAAGGATAAAAATCATCAGGACAAGGTTTTTTCGTAAAATGTTATAATGCTAAAAAATCATTTCTGTATGAGTAAAAAGATATATTAAGAGGCCAGGTGTTTGTTTCGTCTTTCTTCCAGATTCTATGGGTTTTTGGATATATTTTTTTTGAACATTGAACATCTTTAAAAAATAAAAAAATGAAAAATAGCATAGAAATTCAGACTGAAGAATTGAAGAAAAAATTTTTTTCTAATATATCATTAGAAGAATCTCTTCTAAAGCACAGTTTCTTATCTTATCTGATGATAAGTTTTGGCGACAATTGAAATTTTGGCCTTAAAAATCTTACAAATTCTTTTAATTTTAATCATTACCAACTGTTGCATTTTTCTTTCACGTGACAGACGTTTTCTGTTATTCGATACCAAAAGTAAGATTCTTGTAATGATTGATGTTGTGTTCACGCGCTTTGCTTTTTTTCTCGTCGTCGTCGTTTGAAAAATTATGAAACTTGATGAAAAATTCAACAATACAAAATCTCGAGTGATCTACAAAAAAAAAAAATGTTCAACAAAGACGTCGACACGTAATTGTAGCGATAATCAGCTAAATACAAGTTATGTTTTGAGAGTAGAGAGAAAAAAAAACAAAGTTGTGAGAAGGTTGACGCGAACAACAAACCTTCCGAGTAACTCGATTTTTGAACTACTAAAACAAAATACTTTATTTATTTGCAATTAGTTATATTTTACAGCTCATTGTAAATAAATATAACACAAAAGTAAATACATTTTATGATAATTAATGCTAATCAAATTCATTTCAACGACGCTGTTGTCGTCGACGTTATATTTTTGCGCGATTATAAGGAAAAAAAATATGTTTGCAATATAAAAAAAAAATGAAAGGTTTATGTTGCTGTTTGTTTGTACCCGCGCGCGAGATATTTTCATATTTATACTTTTAAGATAGCGTTTCAAGGTAATGAGAACGAGAATACAAGAGCAGCAGTATAAACATGAAATTCAAAAATTATTGTAAGAAATAAAGCTAATTATTTTTATTATTAGAGACATTAAATAAAAATAAATTTGCAAAGAATTAGGCCAAATGTTGCAAAACGCAAAAAATGCACATCGAGGAAAAGGGCGTATTTGTGCGAATTGAGATGCATTTTGTTCAAAGAACCAAATGAACATCTTGACATCATTCATTACAATTTATTTATACATTACCGGATGCCAATCATAATTGAAATATTTCCTCCAAAAAATATCGTCTTTGAAAATACTATAATACAATAAATCAGAAGCGATCACACCTACTCGGAAATTGGAGAAAAATGAACATTAAGAGGGATGCAAAGCGATAATTTGATTCAAAACTGCATCGAATTGTCGTAGAAACCACATGTTATACGAGATTTCATGCAACTGTCAGAATCTTCTCATGGTACCTACGTTCTAACGGTGTTCCATATCCTTCGTCGAAGATCTTCCCAGATAGGTGCTTGTTGAATGCCTTTTTTATATTCGCCATAGTGTTTAAGATCCCGAAAAAATGCAGCACAGCAAATAAAGCGATATATTTGTAGGTAGCAGAGGGTGTTGTATCATGATAAAAATTATTGTTGATCGGATATCCGTTGTTAAAATGTTTGAATTTCGTTTTTTTCCTTCATTTCTTTCGTTCATCGTTTTATATTACATTTGATTTTTTTATACTATTAACGAGATAAACCATAAACTTTATTTGTTTAATCATGATATTAAATCTCAACTACTCCCGGATTGGATTTTCATTACCTCATAAAGATTTCGATCATCATCCTGTTGCTCGATTTAAGAATATTATTTATAACAACAGATGTGAAAAATTTCCAAAATTTTCTGAATTTCCATTTCTCTTGCAATAAAATTTAAAATAAGGAATTACCAAAAATTTGGATGGCGTCTAAATGAACATCAAATTTCTACCTGAAGCTGTGTAATTTTTTTTTGGCGTCAGATTTGTTACCCAAAGAAGGATATTTGCTTGACAATTGCTTCGTTTTTTCCATATTTACATTGTTTTAAGACGTTATTTATTATTTCTGGCAAGAAACAAGAAGGAGGAACAAACAAAATCTGAGAAAAACATCTTTCGTACAGAGAGAGCAAAACAATCCGACATATGTTTGCCAAAAAACAAAGCACTTCAAAGCAGGAAATAAGTATCTCTGACGACGACACTCTCATTATTTGAAGAAATGAAATACTAACTTTCCGAATTTTTTTTCAGTGTGTGAGACATAAAATTGTTGTTGCATTAAGATTTTGATTAGTTTGGCCTGATGGATGAAAGACTGTGATAATAATCGATGTTTACTCAACCCCTTCGTTCCTCGAAAGCAATAAAATATTTAATAATATTTTTCTTTCAAGGACAGATGCAACGATTTTGTGTTTTTTAATCTGATACGGCTAATAAACATTGTCTTTGTTCAGAAACGCATCAATAATTTCAATGAATATTTTGATAGATAATGTCAGACAACATTTTTTTTTGTTTATGTTCCATATACTACTTTGTTTTTGGTACATGAAAAAAGCTCTATTTTATTATTTTATTTAATTATGTACTTTCAAGGTTAAGAACCATCAAATGGGCTTTCAAAAGTATTTTTTACGTAAAAATTACGTATTTTATAATTTTTAATTTTCAAGCTGAAGAACCATCCAAAAGTCATCCAAAGGCATTTTTCATAACTTTTGTTCAATTTGAAGCTTCAAAACCATCAAATGGGCCTTCTAAATAAAAATTACGTATTTTTTACGTAAAAATTACGTATTTTATATGTATTTTTTATTTATCAATATTCAAGTTTAAAAACCATCCAAAAGACATCTAAAGAAGTTTTCCGTAATTTTGATCAATTTTAAGGTTAAGAACAATCAATTAAACATTCGAGAAAAGTTATACTGTAATTCGAATTTGCTTGCTAATTCAAAGTTTTTTTTTTTTCAATTTGAATGCAACTCTATTTGGGGATAAAGAATTCTTTATTTTGAACGAAGAACAATATTTTTTTTTCTTTTATTGCAGTTGTGACAAAAAAAAATGCAATTCAAAAAGGATTACGTAACGGAATTTCACAAGACCCAAGGATTTGCGAAGAAGAAAAAAATTGCAGCAGACAAAAGTGAATGCATTAGCATGTCATTTGACGGAGAGGAGAATCTTCTTTGATGTTCATCTTTATCGTTTTTCCATGAGAAGGAAGCAAGCAATAAAGCATGCAGAAAAGCAATTTACATTCCAACCTATCATTCCATCATTGCGGATTGATTTTCATGCCAACCAAATTAAGATCACGTGCGTCTTTCATTCACCTCTTGATGCCATTTAGTGAATAAATCAATCACAAATTCATTCACTTAAAAATTCACTTTATTTCGTTAATTTCATTCACGATTTTACTTTTTTGCAAACTGATGTTGCCTTAAATTGTAAGCAAAAACCTACGCTCAACATATGCGGGAAAGAATAGCGAAACAGATGATACCGACGACGACGACGATGATTATACAGAAATTGGACACGAACATAGCGTTTTGCAGATTTAAGTAACCCTTGCCCTCGTAGAGTTTTGTTGCATGTCGTCGAGAATCGAACATTCCAACGATTTTCGACCATTGCCATTCATTGACGGAGAGGCGTTAATACGCTTTAATCGTCTTCTGTCTTCCTTTATTTTTCTTCAAGAAAACTAAAAGTACATTATAATAATGAAGCAAAGTAAATCTCATTCAACAGATGTGCTGCTCAAGAGCTGCTTTAAAAATGTTTTTGTTTTCTTTAACCTCCTTCGTGTGTACACTGTGCATTCAAAAAGGTAAACACACAATCATTCGGAAGGAAACTGATATCCGGTTTTATATTCGTTTCACAAATATTTTTTATGCACTCTCGTAAGGATATTTATTTTTGTGGATATTTTTGGACAATTGCACACTTTTTTCTTCCACAAATTATGATTTTTTACAAAATTTATTGCATGAGTGGGAAAGATGATTCAAACAGTTCGAGCTCCTTTTCTTATTATAGAAATAATGATGATGATTAAAAAACATCAGATGTTACGAAGGAACCCTTTTGATACTATGACGCTATAAATTTAATCCTTTTTCATTGTGTTTCGTAAGAAAAAAACAACCTTTTGTAGTCAGTCCTTCATCTGCTGTTATGTAAGTTTTTTTTCTTGGCTACATTTTTTTTTTCATAATAAAAAATTAAAAAAAGGATGCAATCTGGCATCAAATTCGACGATTGTTATCTTCAACAAAAATGAAGTTCAATGTGTAGATTTTTCGAGATGACTTGAAAACCCATTTTAACTTAAAGAAATTGCATTAAACATCAACAATGAAGTTTTGGGAAAATATGTTTAGAATCTTAGAAAAATGCATCAGAGCGAAAAAAAAGTAAATCGCAGAGAGTCAAAATATGGCAATGGCGCCACACTGTAGCAGTTACAAGTAATTTCTAATGATAATCAATCAAAAAAGGAGATGCAGCAACGACGAAGATGACAACAACTGGTAGTACCAAAGCATAAAAGGAAAAGCCACGCGACAAGATATTTCAACTTCGTTATCTACTGACACACAAAACACATATATGATGAAGAGACAAAAGAGAAGAAAAACAATAATCAACAACATGCTTCGAGTGAAGGAAAGTACCTACCTGTTGTCGAGTACATTGAGAATTCATTGATATTCAAACCAATCAATTAAAAATGTAATACGCGGGAATATGAAGATTGCACATGGAACTCGTTCATCGTATATATTTCAGCTTAAAAAACGGCAACTGAAAGAGAATAATAATTAGCTTACACAATTCGCAATACTACATGCGAACGCCATCGAACGTATGTGAACGACGAAGAAAAAAGGGACACATTATAAAATAATAATAATAATATTATTGCCATTTATATTTATAATATACGAGAAAAAAGAGTTGTGCGAAGAGAAAACTTGTTGTATCTGCAGTTCTCTGTTTTTTTTTTCGTATCTTTTTTCAGTCATCATTACGGTCTCATCGCAAATAAAAACGCTTGACAAAGTGTCTTATTTGATGGGCAATGGATCGCCCAAAGTGTATTTTTGAATGTGCAGACACATCTTGCATTTTAATTCACGCATAACATTTCGCTCGCTTGTTTGTTGTGCGAAAGTGCATTGCCTTTTCGGGCGCGAACGAAGATCGAAAGAAAAAGCGAGAGAGAGAGATGGGCAGCGAAAACTTTTAATGACAATGAATTTGTGCATAATAGCCCTCAAGGGACACGCGTATTTACGCGAGAATATAGCACCTGAATTTCTGACGTCGATGATGATGATGGCGTTAAGAAGCTTCAAATGTGTGTCATTCAAGATGGAGACGACGCTGATAATCTACACGAATTCTGAAGAAGAAGGTGTAAATTGTTGCCGTTTAAGAGAACAAATGTCTTTGCCTTCTGTTTCCATTGTTAGAAGCAATTCATAGAAAACGAAACACAAATCACACACATCTAATCATGAAACCACAGCGAATACAAATAAGAATTATAATAAGTACTTTCCTCCTCATCGTTGTTCTGTCTTTTGTCCCATATACATAAAAATCTATCATATACGCAAACCTATTATTTGTGGTTTAACATTCAACTAAAAAAAAAAGAACAGTCAATACTTACTATCGTACATCAAGATCTCCGAACTCTTAACAAGATTTGTTACGCCTCCTTATTAAAATAAGGTTTTTTTTTCCCAATGTACGTTTCGACAGCAATAACAAATAGTGTCATTGTATTATTTTTTGATTGCTACCAATATGTTGCTTTGCTTTGGTTTTTGCTGTTTCGTGCTTGATTGATGCTATCGTAACATACGGTCAATTGTCACACTATTTTGCGACATCAACTTACCGCCTGACATTGAATTCGCTTGCGATGAGTTTTAATCCTTTATTGCACATATGATGCGTAGACAACAGAAATAGCCTTTGTACTTCCAAAATTTTACTTTGTATATGCCACGTGCCTCTAAAGTAAAAAAAAATCTTCCATCTGTTTCTACTCAGATGTCGTCTTTAGAGATGACGAAAATTATTATATGCAAATATAAACAACACTTGTGACTGACGACTAATTAAAAGCAACTTTTTGTAACTTTGTTGCTTTGCATCTTCTTCGTCGTACACGACAAATTTACTCATAAGCAGATGATGAATGAAAGAAATTTTGAAGATGCTCCAAATTTGGGCAAACAAGAAGGAAGAAAAAGAAAAGATCCTTCGCAAGTATCATATTCATATTTTTTTTGAGCATATTCAGTTGGCAAGAAGAAAACAATAACACATCATTTTGTTCTTTGCATAAGGTTGCATAAACCAGCTGGACAAGAAAAGCTCATCTCTAATTGCCTTTGTTTCGTATTCATCTTTTTTATAGTAGTTTGATTCGACGAAAAATCGAATACACATGTGAAGCAACTCAAATTTCTTTTTTTGCTTTAATTATCTAACACAAGACATATGCCGGGTGTATTGGAAGAAGAAGACAAATGGTTTTGAATGAAGAGGAGGATAAAATTGCAATTCTTCGTTTTCTAATTATTTCTCGGAATGATTCCAATATTGACAAACTTCACAAACTTCTGAAAACAAGCAACATTGCCACGCGCCCGATCAAATACGAAGCAAAATCGTTCAACATCGTTTTTTTGTTAATTTATTTCAAAAGTCTTAAATGACCCGTAAGCTATATTGCAGATTTTTTTTTATATATTTTTCATTATTATTATTATCATTACGTTGTTGTTGTTATAAGCAGCAAAGAACGCATGTAGAAGAAGTGAACATAATAAAAAAGCAAAGTCTATAGAAATGTGTATGAAGCAGATGTTTTTTGGGGATGATGCTTTAAATGTGCTTTTTTACGTTCTGTTTCTTCTTTAAATTTAAAAAATTATAAAATAATGCTGTCGAAGTTAGTTTCTATTTTAGTTTTTCGAAATCGAGAACGTTTTGACACTTGCGACAATACTTCGAGATAATAATTCAAATTAGTTGAAATGACTGTTTTACGGTAATATTAATAAACTATAAAATAATGAATATCATTAAAGCCACACTTGAAGTGAATTAATTAAAATGCGCTTGTGACACACGACTCTCGAATGCCGCCATGTTATGTTGTTCGTCATACTACAAACAAATGTGATAAAGTATCAAACATTATATTTTTATGTAGGTAATAATAATAATAATATGTAGCGTGAAGATAACAACTACTCAAAAAAAAATGAGTCTAATGATATAAACGAAGGAAAATAGACTTGTCGTAAACCATCTGCTGACATAGACATTTAATAGAGTTAATTATTTTGATTTGCTGACCAATTCGAATCCCTCAATCCTTTATAACTGCAACATGTGTGTTTAACCATTTAACTTTTTTGGCGCGCGATTCATAAACAACAAAAAACAACATATCCATGCGAGATGCATTCATAATAATTGACTTTATATGTGCTAATAATAATCACACCTGCTTCATTTTCATATTTGTAGCAACCATACACGAGCTCATTAGCTTGAAATAAACAAAACAGCAGATGAATGGTCAAGTTGCAGTAGATACGAGAGATTTTGATCGAATAGCCATCGACGAAGCGACATTTAAACGAAGCATGCTTGCAACTCTCTTCAATAATACGTAAATATATGCATCTGTCTGTCGCAGTTGTCCCGCATTAAAAATTTGTCTTCTCTTCGTCATACAAAGTTGAATAATGTGTGAAAGGGGTAACATAAAATAAAAGTAATATCATCATATGTAATAAAAAAAAAGTTTTATGTAGAACAAGTTTTTCGCTTCGGCAAGAACTTAGGGGTATGTTACCATGTTATTGCGAGCCGATCATAACCGAAGTTTACTACACCTGGAGAATGCGAAAGATTCATGCACATTGATGTTTCGCGTTTTTACGATCACAATGGAAAACTTTATTTACCTTATTTGCATGATTTTCTCGATTTGATGGGTTTAATTCAATTTTTATTTATCAGCTTCAGTCCGATATCATAAAAATAAAATGTTAAAAAATTAAATTATTAAACATTAATTAAATTTCTTAATTGAAAAGTAAATGTGATAAATCGCACATAATTCCCATTTTTCATACAAAAAAATATGCATGTGTGCGATTTATCACATTAGCCTTGCAATTAATTTCTTGGATTTAAAATAATTTTTGTTGTTTTTTACAAGATTTATATTGTAGTTTTATTCAAATAATCTAAATATCAACCAAAAATTACATTAATATGTTATCATAGCGTAAATAAAGCTATAAAGTTTAAAGTAAAAAAAATTAAAAAAAAAAATTAAAAAAAATATAAAAAAAAAAATTTAAAAAAATATAACGAAAAATAAACTATAAATTATGAAATAAGTTCTTTAAGATTGAAATTTAGAATTGAAATGTTAATCGTTATTTAGAAATATAGAACTATTTTCTTGCCATCATAAATCCTTTGCACTTAGTTTAAAAACTAAAAGGCAAAAAATGGACGCACAATTCTATTCAGCTGAGGAAAAATTGATTTCGGTCTACGATTTCTTGGTCTTTTTGGCCCAAAAATATCCGGATCCAAGAGCCCTTGACGTCATGGCCAGGATTGGGCACATCCTGAACGAAATTGCACGCGATTTCCCGTGGCAACTCGTCTCGGACATGTAAGTTTTGCTTCATTTCCTTTTTTTTTGGCTCTCGTCTCATGTCTCCTTTTTTCCTTTTTCTTTTTAGATGGGACAGCGTTCGGCAGACAACTTATCACAAAGATGCCGTAGTCTACATCCTCTTTCCGAAAATGTTTAAGGACTTTTTCGAGGAAGAACGAGCAGAACACCAAGGCCATCGAGTCTATTGGCTCGTGATGGCAAACGCCTCCCTGGCTTCTTACGGGGGGTTTTCGTACCGGGCAGCAGGGCGCATATCACAGCACGAAACCAAGTCAAAGAAGGCCTTGAAGCTTTACGCTGAAGAGCGCAGCTACGACATGTTGCCGCAAAATCCAGTATCTGGACAATTCAGCTACCCCGAGTACCGCAAGCAATTCATAATTGTTTCAGAGCTCTTGACGATGGAGCCCCATGAAAGAGAGTTGTTTGTGGCGGTTGCGCCAATTGGAACGATGATCCCGAAGATTGTCTGTCATCACGCGGAAAACAAAATGTTAGACGTGTGTCACATAGGCCGCGATCGTTGGCAACGAGCCAATGCCCACAACTCGCTCTCTAACAGCCGGGGCATGAACGCAGCCGGCAAACAATTCCTTGAATACGTCAAAGCCAAGATTATGAATGGAGAAGTACAGCAAATGAACATCTGACCGATTTCCGCCCTCGATCCAACAAACTTGGCTGAAATGGTCCTTATATTGGCTAAACAGTAAGCCTTACTTCTACTTCTTATAACCAACTACTTCTACTTTCTTTCTTATCTCAACAGTGTATGCTTGAATCTAACATTTTGCTCCATATGCTCGGTAACATAGTATCGCCAAAAACGCGTTGGTATTAAAACTTTTGGGCAATTACAATATAAAAATTTATAAATAAATTATAAGAGTATTTGAGTGAAAATTTTTGAAAAAATTTTTTTCGCTCATAACATTTGAAATGTCAAAACTAACATTTTTCTCCATGAAACGTATTCTCGGAAACGTATAGTTTTACCGAAAACGTGTTGGTTCCAAAATTGTAGGGCAACTGCAATATAAAAATTTGATAAATAATAAGATGATTTGAGATAAGATGAATTTTTTACATTTTCTAATAATTTTTTTAAAGTTGTATTTTTAAATATTTTTGACACTAAAATAATAATTTTAAAATAAAAGTTTATAAAAATATAAAATAAAATTAGTTGAAATTACAAAATTTTCAGTCATACATTTAAAAAAAAAAGAATTCGAAACAAAAAATTTCAAGAGAACAGATTTTAAATTCTCTTAGCATTATCTTCATTACGGTTATTTTACCTTTTCCTTCTCATTCTTTCATCATTGTTTCTCGCTCTTTCATCACTTTTCCCCGCCTTTTTATGCTGAAAAGAGGGGAATTACACTCATTCGTCACTCTTGCACTCATGAAAGAGTGTTGCCCCAGTATGCAAACATATTTTCCGCCTATCCCAGCTAACAATAAAAAGTGTTCGGCTTCTCGTACCGTGTATATGTATGTCATTCACGCACAACGAGAACCGCTACGAAAGCCAACCGAATCAGTCGACAAGCAACTTTCGGAACGTGCACACCGATTTAATGTCTCGTGAAAATCTACTTAAATTAAATATATATAAATTAAAAAATAATAATAATTATTAAAAAATTAAATTAAAAAATTCTAATCTGCATTTAAAAATAATAAAATAAAAATAATAAAAAGAAGAAGAAAATAACAAGTAATTAAAAAAAAAGTAAAATAAACGGTATTTGTGTGAAAAATTGCCGAGATAAAGAAAACGTGCGTTTTATTTTTGATAAATAAAATATAGATAAAAAATATTAATAAAATATACATATTAATATAAAAAAAACTTGCAGAAAAAAAAACAAAATATAATAAATATAGTAATTATAATATTTGTCCAAAAGATGAGAAATTGCTGTAGTTAAAAAATTACAGACATATTTATTTTTGGATACGTGTTGTGTAGTCAAAAATCATCAAAAAATCTAAATAAAAAATATTTAACACGAGGATTTCTCTCTCTGGAAAAAACAAAAACATAAATATGTTGACAAATTTATGAGTGTAATTACATATATAAACATATAATATTGTGTCACATTTTTTGTTAAAAATTTGATTAAAATAACGGGAAAAATGATAACAATTATGATCAAATCAAGAAAAAAACTGATAAACAATTATTAAAATAATAAAAAATACTTATTAAATTTTATCCAATATAACAACACATGCAACGCATTTGTGGATAATATAGTACAGAACAAAGGACATACAAGAACATTCGACCGCTTTTTTCACTGATAAAAGTGATCTACTATTAAATATACGACGACCAAACACAACTATTTTTGGATATACTAACAACAAGAAGACAACAAAATGCATTGGATTAACTGTTTGACGATTCTTTGTGTGCTCATCTTCACAAATCTTGTGCAGGTAAGTTGAAGAACTTTCTATAAAAATTTTAGTTTTTTTTTTCGTTGTTGTTTGTGCGAAAAGGGATGTCAAATAGAGTATAGAATCAATTTGCATACTTCCTGTGTCTGTCTCTCAATAATTTTTGTGACGAGAGCTTCTGTTTGTTGCATCAATTAAATTAATCAACTATAAATGAAATTTGAGTTCGTATCGATGCAGATCATTTCTAATCGAGTAATCTTCCCAACCTTGGATTCTTACTTAGAAATATTTGACCTGCATCTATTCTCCTTTTTTTAAAATTTTTTCAAAAAGACATTCAATGTAAAAAAAAGGTACGAAGGAGGATATGAGAAAAAAACATAAAATTCCCATCACATCCTATCTTATCTAAAAAAAACCATTTTCGGTCATATATATTAGATTTTAAAATCCGAGATTTTTTTAAAATTAAATTTACATTTTAGTAAAAAATCCTTGAAACCCACGTTCAAGCATTGAAATCAAATTTTGTTTCCTAATTATTTTTTTGCCTTTACGGGTAAGAAAAACTTTTAAAAACAATGCAAAATTAAAGTTAATCGAATTTTAAAATGCACATGTTACTAATGTGCACTCGGAACAAAAAAAAAACTTTCATTCATATTCATTCATTAAACTGCTTGGATAAACTTGATCCTTTAGTTTAACAACGTTTAGCAGCACCCTTAGGCGGTTTCTGTAACATCAGCAGCAGCAGCAGCACACAAGCAAACAAGCAACAAAAAAACATTAACGTTTCCATAATTTTTTACTTGATGTTTTATTTTTAAGTGATTATGATATGTATGTGTGTGTTTTTTATAAAAATTTATAATTTTTCAGATGGTGTGTGTTTCCTTTTCTGATGTTCATCCTTCTTTCTATGGGGTGACCATATGTTGTTGATTCTTTGAGATTTTTGTTACAAATCACTTGAGACCTTCCTCAGATTTTTTTGTCGTCTTCAAGCAGAAATATCACTTTTTTAACATCAATATCGTTAATTCTTTTTAGTAGTTTTTTTTGTTAAGTAAAACCGAACCTACTTAAAATAAAATGCATGTACAAATTATGGACTCCAATGTACGGAATACACAAGCGCACACATAACAAGACCTATAAAATAACTGTAGAAGCAGATCTTCATCCAACAAAACTTGCTTGAATACACAGGTACTACACGATGATCGAAGAATGAATGAATATAATGTGTGTGCTGTGTATAAAACAAAAAAAAAATATATTGAGTGTGTGTATATCATGTTCGTAAAATTACTTGTGTGTATTTTGTGTACGCTGAAATATCGAAAGAACGAATTGTTTCCCACGATTTGCCGGTTTGTGCAGGGATGGGTGACAAAAATTAAAGGGTTTTTTCGCTGATTTCACAATTTTGGCAAATTTGGCAGTTTCGCACTCCCACACATTCGGCAACAAAAAGCGCTAAATGCTTAAATTTCTGCCATAAACTTGTTTTGGCAACTTACAATGTCAACAATATCCGATTCTCATAACAATTTACCTTTCCGAATAAAAATATTTTGTATGTTATCATTCATTTGACGCCAATTATATCCATCACTGCATGCCATGCATAAAAAAATGTTGCATTCACTATGAACAGCTTTTTAAAGGAACTGTTTGTAAATTTTTTCTTGTATGCACTAACAATATAAATAAACACACATATACGCGAGAGAAGAGAAAAGGCAACAAAAAATGTGCATGAACGATGTTTGCGACATATTCTTTTGTTTATATTATTTATAAATGTTGTATTAAATGAAAAGTATGCATGAACCTATCAAATTCGAATCATGTTTATTCTTGTTAATCATCATAAAAATCTCTCATAATAAAAAAAAAGTAGCCGGAGATACAAAGAAAAGAAGGTTATAATATAAACATGTTCATTAATAACGATAATTTATTGTTTTGGAAAATTAATTACCTCTGAGACATATGTTCGGTCATCAAACGCGCGAGAGTTAGAATTTACACTTCGTCCCACATGAGAGCGAAGAATGTCCCGCCAAGGCACATTTATTTGTACAAAAATATAATAATAAAATATTTAACCTAAAAATTTGAATAAATTATCAATATCGTAAAATATTTAAAAATATAAAACAAAACTGACAAATATTTCCAAATATAATAATATAACATCAATTTTTTTTTTACTTTTTGGTTAGATTGGATGAGAACCGTTTAACATTTTTTCGTTTTTACCCAAAAAAGAATGAAGTCAACCATACATCAGAAGAGATATTAATCTTTATTCGTTTATCGTTTTCTGTCGTCGTCTTTTTTGCGTGCTTGCCTGTGACCAATTCCAATATACGTTTCTTTATAATCTAATCATTTTGCGACATTATAAACACCCAGCAAAACGTTTTTTAATATATTCCGTTTTATAACAAGATTAAAAAATTAATTTTTCGGAGCTCACTCTATTAAAAAGGTGATTTATGTGACGCGCATCTAGATTGCAACTCAAACTTTTTCCATAAAAAATAAATAAATAAATAATTAAAGAACAGCAAATATCTTCGATAAATTATACTTTTTTTTATCCAAAGTTGTTTTAAGTGTTATCGCAATTGTTAATTTTTTTAAAACTTTTGTCTGGTTGGCAAATGTGAGGAATTCCTTTGATCTCCAAATGTTATCTTTCCTCTTACACACATTTTTATATTCTTTCGCTCTGTGTATCTGTAACAACACGTTGTTTGAGTCACCTTTTTGGCGAGCGAAAAAGATATGTACGCGAAAACGATACGATAAACGAGATAGAGATCAGCAAATGATTGTCATGAAAGATGGCTGCGAGTTTTCTCAAATTTTTAACATACAAATATTTTTCGTTTATACATACATTTATTTACATTAAATTGAATGATAAACTTTTTAAAATATCATTAAATTGCCAGGAAGATAATTACCTGATGATGATGACGACGACGATCGATTTAAAGCACGACACGACGACTTAAAAGGAGAAAAACAACAACTTGATTACTTCATATACACTTGTGCGTTAATCGATTTATATTTATGTTTAATGTGAATAAGAAGAAGAAGTTGTTGTTGTTACCTGAATAAATACTTTCTTGATGATGATTGTTATTTGATTGAATCATTTTCTCAGCGGTCGTTGTTTTTATATCGTCAGTAGTCAATGCGCGGAGATTTGTTTCACATTTTATACATTATTATTATAATAATGTTTTTCTCGAATTTATATCTGAATATAAATAGTAATAATACAAATAATGAACAATAATAGTTATAAATGGAATGTTCGTATTTGACGACTTTGTATTTGCTGCGAGAAAATTAAGTGATGAATCGTGTTGAGATGTAAACATACTTGAAAGTTTTACCAGTTCACACAACTGAATTGACTGTCACACACACATAAATATGTTTACCTTTTTTATTTGATATTTACATAAATGATTAGTCATTCTTGTGTTTCATATTCTCTCGAGATTTTAAGATCTTGAATCAATATAACTCATCATCGTCACCCGTAGCGAAGATGTTCAAACGACAATTTTCTAACTAAATACTAAACTATCTTTTTTTGGAGATCTTCTTCTTTTCTCTATTTACTTGGACCACACTCATGTTAAGAGTCAAAAAAAAAATTTATCCAAAAAATCGCGAAGACAACTTTTATCGGCATCCTTTTGTCTTTTTTTTCCTTCAAAGAGAACTTTATATGCATGACGTTCTCTTGTAGCAACGCGATGTAATTGCCTTAAAAGTGAAAACATCTGTTCAAGCGCGGCATCAGTGTCTCCAAGGTATAAAGACGTGTGCAAATTTCAAGAATTTCCGATGAAAGTTCAATTTTTGTATTTCCTTTAAATACTTCTTGAACAAAAAAAAAATGCGAAGTTCAAAAGAAACGCATCTCCATAAATCTTCGTAACTGACATCTGCTATTATAGCGAAATTTTTAATAATGGAAAAAAGAAGAAAAATTAGCTCATTTCAATTTTCACGACGTCCATAAATTTCTCACCCGAAAAATGCTAATAATTGTTTTGACATGAATTCAACAGATGATTTTTTAAATGTTTAATTTTTTTTTCATGGAAAGGAAGAATCAAACCATGGCAAAATGCCCAAAATCTTTCTTATTTTATATTTGTGTGTCACAACAAAATATTTTCGAAATAAAAAATAAAATAGAAAAATTGTTTGAGACACATGTGTGCAGTTCGTTTCATTCAAGAAAATCTCGGAACGACGCAAGAAGCTACAAAACGTCCATTTATAGCCTAAGGAATATTAGGAAAGCTCGACGACGACGATGAGTGTGTAAGTGAGTCATAAAAAAACTGCAACTCAAATTCATGCATGATCTAATCTGCTTGTATAACGCAACGTACCTGATGTGATATCGATGCGTTTCTCTTTTTCTTCTCTTTTTTTTATTATATTATTTATTTCTCTTCTGATATTTTTGCTTGAGCTTGAAAACTGCGAAAGAAGAGGAAAAAAAAAGTTGGCAGAATATAAAAAAAAGAAGTTTATATTTACAAAGGTATAAAATTAAATGCCTTATGTGTGTTTCATTTCGTTCCCATGATTGAATACATAAATATTTCTTCTGTGTATCGCTGCCCGATGTTATTATTATTATTATTATTATTGCATATATATTCTCAGTTCGTTCGTTCGTCGATCGTTTGTTCGTTCGCCAGCGTTTTCACGAACGTCACGTAGCAAGAGCATATCTTGTATCAATATAATTATAAGATATGCATAGTCGTTCAGAGACGATATTATTGCTGCTTCTTTTTTTTCGCTTCGTCTTCTTTCTTGTTGTTCTTGCTAGTTTTTTTTCGTGTTGTTGCTGCACCAAACTGTGTGAGCTTGAGCGAAAAAAGAGAAACAAACACTCATACAACAACAAAAAACACATCGCGAAAGAATCGAAAAGAATCAAACAGGTAAAACTGATATTATTTTTTTTTTTTGCATACCAATGAAATTTGTGTGCGATACACTTTGATGCGGTGTGTGTTCATTTCATTCAGAAAAAAATGTTTGTTCGCTCAAATTAATAGACTATTATCATCATTTTTATCTTTGTGATGGTTTTTCGTGTTGTGTCTCTCTTGTGCCTCTTCTTCTCCTTTGCTCGATGCGAGAACATTTTCTTTCGCAACTTTAATTATTATTGATCCAGGTTAATCCAATTGACTCAGAAGTGCTGAAAATTTGCCAAACCAAATTCGCAATGGCGCCAATGAGAGTGACTTCACTTTTTTTTTCTTTGCGCGCTAAACAAACACTTATTATTCAACAAAGCACATTCTTACAGGTGACTCGAGAGAGGCGAGCTAGTTTTTTAACGCACATTATTTATTCTGCAGTCATGCGTCGGTTTTGCTGCAGCAGCAACGAAACGGTACATATAACATAAGTAATAACAAGTTTCTAATGCGCTCCAGTCACTTTTTGTACACTTGTATAAAATAACATGAAATCAAGCGACATGTGATTTGAATTTACAATAGTCATAATTATTGTGCAGAAATTGCGTCAGAAATCCGAAAAAAAAACCCGTCTCTTGCTGTACAACAATGTCATTTGCCAACATTGCAGAAATAAATATGATAAAATATGAATATTGACAGAAAAGAAGATGTTTTGCTAATCTTCGCTGCAGATTTTGATCAGCAACTAATGATAAAACGCCGTGCAAAACGAAACTCACGCATGCATGTTTCATTGACTTTTCTCATCTTTCTTACGTCTTCTTGCCATTTTTTTTTCGTGTTTCATCTAACTTACTTCAGCAACTCTTCTCTAACTAATAATACGAACAAGAAGAAATGCTGCACAAAAATTAATTCAGTACAAAACAAAAATAACAACGATCTGCTGCGCTAATTGTGATATTGGAATAAAAACTGGTTATTGTTTCCGATTTATGATAATGAGTCTCGTCTTCATCTCGTCATTCACTTGTCTGTTCTCTTTTGTTCTGTGTGCGGGTTCGTTTTCTGAAAAAAAAAACAAAAAAAAAAGGATACGCAAGTCAATGAACCAAACAATTTTTTGAACAACGAAAAATAAAAAAAAACATAAACAGGCATTAACCTACTTCGCATGATATTTGATGGAATTATCTTGGAGTAATTGATATCCATCCGACGATATCAGTAGCCAGCAAGTGAATGGAAGCAGCGGATAACTGTTTTAAAAAATTAAGTTATTATTATTCTTTATGAGTGAGAGATAAACTCTTTCAATTCCAAAAATAAATCGAATTTTTAATTGCACAATTTTTTTTCGCATTATATTTTATATGATCTCGATCATTTCATTTTATATTGCAATTGCATTCGAATTGAAGAATTAATCATGTTGCGTGCTAACTCCTTTCTTTCCGTTACATTTTAAAGCTCATTCTAGTTTCGAAAAGCGAAGTATCACGAAAAATGTCTTGAAAATTTTCTGTCTGTGTTTCCTGTCTGAAGCAAACTCTCTATCTTTTTTTGTTCCAACAACGTACTTTTTATGACATTGATTAATGACTTTCTTGTCAATATTCTTTTATTTTTTGTCTGGAACGCTGTAAATCTGGGTCTCCATGTATTTTTATTTAAAAATAAATAACTTGCGAAAAATTCTTCTTTATGAATAATCATCGCCCATTTGTTTAATTTTGTATAAATAAATAAATAAAAGTTGAGAATTAAGTCACATCAAAATATTAACTCATAAGAACCACTTCCAAAAAGATTATTACATTCATAAAAATGGCTTATCTAAACTTTTCGGCAATAAAGTCAGCAATAAATAATGATATTTCGGGGACTTAACTTATCTTAACTTCTTTTGTGTATAATTTAATTTAAGAGTTCACACGCGACATGCCTATTTATAGTGTGTGTGGTAATTATTAAGAGAATTAGAGATTTATTCAATGGAGGAAGTTCTTTTCGTTGTTCGCAAATGCAAATAAATCACGTAATTGGCGATAAAAATAATTCGACTTCGGAGACGAAAACGAAACTGGAACGCAGACAAAAATGTACGATGATCAATTGAGGAAGCGCTCGTGTGATTGATTCATTTAACAGTTTTTTTCTTGTCTTTCTTTGGGGTTCGATGACATTCCTTATGTTGTCGTTATTTCATTAAGAGAAGAAAAGGGAACAACGCGCACGGATGTCACTGTCTCATTATTTTTGTCTTTGTCTACACGCGCGCGACACGCATACAGAAAGTAATGTCATCTATTTTTAGGATGAAAACGATTTTTTTCCTTCTCTCGTAAAAATAAAGTGCATTTGAGAGACACCAGACATGCCAATGAAACATATGATCTTCTTTCCTGTTTCTGTAACACAAATTTTTTAATTAATCAAATTGTGACTTTTTGGCGTTTTTTGTGTGTGTTCATCACTTTATCACGGGGCATTAGATTGCATTTCGCGCACGAATGTGTTTAGTATGCATTTCACACATTCGTCGTCGTTCTCCAAGTTGACAAGAATCAAGAGACCAAATTATAATACAAAAAGGCAGATTTTTTTAAATACTTTCATTTTACACAGTATTTAAGGTTCTCAGAATGAAATGTAATCGTGTAAAATGCATTTTTTTTGTCTGTTTTATGTTTCGTCTTTTTCGAGTTTTGTCGTTGTTGGAAATATTTGTTCGTTTTTGTGTCTGTTTCTTACTTTGAGACAAAAAAGCTGCGCGTCGTTGTCTCAAAGGTATCCGAAACATATGACATTTTAAACTCTCTTGGCGATGCACTTATTATTTCATAACACACGAGCAAAAAAAAAAGAATATTAAGAAAAATGACGCTTTTAACCAGATTGCAGTTTATTGCAGTCGAAAGAAAGGCACGAACGATGCAATAATATCCCTAAAAAAAAGAAGTTAATCGGATTCGGGACTCGTGATATAAGGCTTACGTTGCGTCAATATGATCTTCTCCCAAAATCAAAAAAGAGCATTAACATGCATCAAAAATGGCACCCCTGCACTTTGGGTTGTTGTCCGATAAATCTTTTGCGCAAAGAAAGAGAAAAGACATAAATAAAGGAAAGCTGTGCAAATATTTGAATAGACTCCGTCAGTAGTCAAATTTACGGTAATCCTCAAGTCAAACAACCAAATGCGAGAAACGTCGACAATATAAATCGATGTGCAAATGTTTCAACTATTATTAATGACTTTACCATGTTCGAAAAGTAAATATTGTATGCGACGCGACACATTTTTGAGGTAAATCACACCTTTGCGCAGAGTGTTACGTAAAATTTGTATTCCGCTCACATGTAATTTTGAAATCTTCTTCGTCTCTTCTCTTAAAAGTACATACGATCTATTTAACTTTTGAAAAAATAAAAACTTTTAAGGCATACGATAAATCATCTTAAAATCAGCTTAAAAAAATATTCGTATGTCAACAGAAATTTGTCTCCTTACGAATAAACGAAGAAATTTCGAACAAATCTTTGACAATGTAACTTAATGTGGCGTATCACAAGCTGTTGTATTGTCAATAGGATGAAAAGGACCAAATATAAAAGAATTTCTTGGATTTGCAACAAAGAATTAGTCAAAGTTTGTTTATCTCCTTTGTGTTTTTGTTTCTTGAACAGGACTCAGGATCTTATCTGTAACTGATCGTCGTCTTTTATTACACGAAATAAAACAAAATCTAAGTACTCGACGACGACGACGACGATGGAGAGAGAGAAAGGAGACGATCGAACAGTAATATAATACAATAAAAAGCATAATAAAAAGAATTTATGTGAGAGCGCAAAATCTCCAACTATAGAACGTTTACATGCATAATTTATCACTTGTTAACAAAAATAATAAATATAAGTCGTTACACACGTTCGTTTGTATAAATTTAATATATATCCAATTTAAAGGCAAAAAAAAAAAAAATAATAAAAATATTAATATAATAATGCAACAATAAAAAATCTGCATGCAGAATGTGATGGCAATTTTTTAACGATTTAACAGCTAATTTGAGATTGTTTCTTTATTTACTCATTGCCAACACACACAAGAACACAACTTTTGCTGGCATGCAAAGTAAAAGAAGAAAATTGCTAACCCATTGTATTGTATTTTGATATGCAGCACTCACATATCGAATCCATTGAATTGAGCCAATTTTTTATTCGTTCTCTCTTTTTTTTACTGCAATACTTGAAGTACTTGCGACGCCGATGACGAAGGTAGAATACATAAAAAAAAACAAAAGAATTCTCGTTAAACTCTTGTTGCTGTCTTTTGCTCTATGTGTAAAATGGCAATTATTGCAGTGTTAGTCTAGAATTCGACTTTACATTGGCTCACGTCGTCTTTCATATCCGATCCGATTCAACAGCTGTATTTGATCGTTTTTTTCTTCGACGTTTTGTAAATACATACGGGAATTATTAGTTATTGTAAATTAAAAAGTAATGTGTGTTAAGAATATTGAGCGGTCTTTCCTCGAAATCGACTTTTATCTACATGGAAGTAATAAAATTCCGATTACATTTTATCATGTGACCTGCATCAAATATTCGTCGCCATGTACAAATGTTTCATTGTTGCTGCTTGATAATTGTGATTATCGACCACATGTTTGGTTATTCGTTTCACATCAAAGAGGCTGAAAAGAAGAAAAACGGGGTGATTTCGTGTGAAGTTCTGTCATAAGTTCATAACTGTTTTAGGCGTAAGCTGCTTATTTGCCTCATTAAGGTTACCACAAACTTTATAATTAAGACAAACGTACGAAAAAAAATATAAAAATGTGGTAGACAAACATCTATTGTTCGAGTTATGCATTTAATTATGGCGATTGTTTCAAGAGCGAGTGTCTGTCTTGTTATTATTATTATATTAAAACACATAACAACAACAACAAAAACATCGTCATCCGCACATGAATATGAATGAATTTCTTCTGTATTTATTTAATTTTTTTTCTCAAACTCTCAAAAGACACGCATTCACTACATTTCTTTCTTTTTTTTTCAGATTGAGTGTTCCGGTGTGTTTGAATTGAAGCTAAAGACATTTCTCAATACCAATGGAAAAGATGATCAAAATGTATGTTGTAGCGGGCGTTCGGATCCCATAACGGGGAAATGTATTGGCGCATGTAAAACGCGGTTTCGCGTGTGTCTGAAACATTATCAAGCCAAAATAGATACAAACTCGCCGTGTACGTTTGGCGATGTCAGTACTCCCGTTGTCGGCGATAATAATGTGGATTTGACAACGCAGCATGCCAGTAACAACAACTCGATTAACCCGATACAATTCAATTTTGATTTTACATGGCCGGTAAGTACTCGTAACAAGGATTTATTTTAACATACGCGAACAAGAACAAGTTTATATTGCGTTGCATTGCACATGTATATATCAAAAATTTGTCCCTTGAAATGGCATAAGCCCTTAAAATATTATTTTTGTCGGTTCTGCGTCGTCGTACGTATTAAAAAAATAAAATGAAACATCTGCCGTCGCGGTTTAATAACACACACACATACACATGCAAACGCACATTACACATGTGCTCATGTTCAGGTTGTTTTCCATTTATTTTTTCGAAATGTATTGCGCTCGGCGAGTGTCATAAAATTTCAAATGTTTTTAGCAATTACTGACAAAAATGAGGGTCATTTTGCGATTATGACGACGATCGAGTCATTGCCTTTTAAATATCTATTTTTACTCGAGTCCTTTCGTGCTGCGAAGTCTCAATGATCGTTTTTTCGAAGGGGAAACGGAAGGAAGCTAACAACGGTTTCATATGTAAAAACCGTCACAAACAATGAATAAATGTTACATTTTCCCCTTGCATTAAAAAAATATTCATAATGAGTTCTTGAAACATGTTCTGAAAGACACACTTGACTGAATTTCTTCGCTCATACTCTCATTTTTAACGAACTTTTTCGTCTGAAATGATTTTTTAGGACATTTAAACACACATTAATATAAATAATTTAAATGCCCTGCCCAAAAGTACTGTTTGGCGATCGATCAATCGACCTTCCCTCATGTGTATATTTGGTTCAAATGTAACTTGATCAATCGACAAGGGGTCGAACGAATCAATACAAACATAAAAACTCGAATATTAAAGAAAAAAAAACGATTCACGTTTGAAAAAAAAATAGAAGCACACAATAATTAACATTAAAATGTTAATAATAATCTTAGCTGTACAGTTGGAAGTAAATAATAATCATAATAATATATTATTGTATTATATTATTAAATAAATTCAAGAAAAACAACGAAACATGCAAGAAATTGTATTTTCAATTCAATTTTTATAACAAACATTAAAAGTTGAATTTTTTTTCTGCATGTGTGCAATTTTTAAAATTATGACGATCGTGACACTGAAACTTTTTTTTCTGCAAACATTTTTATTTGTGTGAATTTTGAATGAAATAATTAAAATTAACAAGAAATTCAAGAAAAAACGCCTTTTTTGGGTTCTTTTTGTCGCGCCTCTGAGCACGTTCAATCATGTCACGATTTGTCTTCTAATAAAAATTTAAATTTGTTCAAAAGAAGAGCGGAAAAGTAAACATAATAAAAAGAAGTAAAGAGACATTTTTCGGCACCGTAATAACAATATTTTTACACCAAACAATTTGTGTTATTATTCTTACTTTAGACTCTTATGTGAGATAAAATCAACGCTAAGTTGAGATAAAAAAGACACACATGTGTGATTAAAGCATTTAAAATAATTATGCCACCATTAAAGACAAACAACATTGTTTTTTTTTAGTTTTGGGAGATACAAATAAGAAAATAGCGTTTTATTGCTCAGAAGCGTGCTACAGATTTGATAAGATACGCATTTAATCTGAGAAACAAAGATTTCTATTGTTCACGATTAACGACTTCGTCAACAAAACGAATTGTAACTTCTTGTACAAACATATTTCCATGCATGGCGACAAAATCATCGAGCATCGGAACATCAAAAGGGCGATCAAATGGGAAACCCATGGGGCGAGCATCGGGATATAATTGATCTTGAAGCCCACAGAAAGAATGTGCATCTCCGCAAGCGACATTTCTAAAAAAAAAATTAATATTTGAAATAACTTTCATAAAAAAAATTTTAAAAAATTACTCAGGGATGGGCGTATTAACAGCATCATCAGCAAAGTTTGAAATCATAACAAACAATCTGAATGCTGCGCCATCAGGAGATCCTTTCGGCAATAACAGATGATGAGGCCATCCGCATCCACAGAATTCCAAATCAGAAATTTCTTCTGCACTTGCATTTTCACTCAAACGCGTCAATTTTCCGATTGTTTGGAAAGATTTCTCCCATGAAATTGTCACGCTCGAAGCCAATGACGAACGAACGATGCGATTATCTCCCGGAGTTACTGAAAATAAATGTAAATTCAAGCCAAAAATTTCTTAAAATTTAACATTTACTTACATTCCAGCGTAAATTTGTCCAATTCAACCATCAATTTTCGTTGTTCATTGAAGTACAATTCACGACACGTATCATCGCAATTTGGAGCAAGGAAGATACGACAAGTTCCTGTCAAATTTTGACTTGAATTGTTGCTTACGTCAATTACATAATCGAAATCTGCATGTTGCAAATGTTGAAAACTCACAAGCGCAGAACCATCAGCTTGAAAATCTAATCCGCCTGAGAGATCAATTTGTGATCTTTGCCAAAATGTCAAAAGAACGTTGGGAGCAGCAGTTTCTTTCGGGATTTGAACATTTACATTGTTGATGTTCACAGGATCATAACTCAATTGGAGACGATTGTATTGCGGAAGTAATCTCTTATGACGATCAAAGATGCTGTTAACGTATTTGTGATAACGATAAAAGACAGGATCTCGCATCGAAGTTGTTACATCTCCCATTGGACCAACTTCTTC
The DNA here is from genome assembly GCF_036172545.1 of Culicoides brevitarsis. Lineage (NCBI taxonomy): Eukaryota > Metazoa > Arthropoda > Insecta > Diptera > Ceratopogonidae > Culicoides > Culicoides brevitarsis. The sequence continues at coordinate 46,085,102 of NC_087085.1, read as the reverse complement.
GAGATAACGCCCATCAGGATCGTGCGAATATCCAAACAAATCATGTCCTGAGTTATGCCAATCGCCATAAAGATCAGGATTAACACTCAATACAGATGATTCAATAATATTTCCGAGAATATCGATTCCTTGATCGTTATTAATGGAAATTGCTTGTCCATTCGTGTCAACGACAAATCCTTGATCGATTGCCATCAAAATTTGATCCAACCATCCTTCGAATTGCGCAAGAGAAACAAAAATTCCAACATCTGGTCGATTAACGTCTTTAAGAGTTGTGTTTGGAGCTCTTCCAGCAACTGCCCTCATATTTGTTCCTTTCACAAGTTTCGGAAAATATCCTTCTTTAACAGGTTCTCTGAAATTTTCGTATTGCACGGTTCTTGGCATCCCATTAGAAAGACGTTCAGATTCATATCGAGCAACTAATTGCGAATGCATGTAATAGAAAAGTTCTCCGCGTCGATCTTTAGCGACAATTTCAAGAGGACCTTCCAACGGATACACAAGATGCCAATGCCAATGATGCATATTTACGCCAATATCTTCTCTAAAGTACGCCAAACGTTGTTCGTCTTCCAAATCGCTTGCTGTAAAGTTCGAAGGCAAAAATACAACACGTCGATCTTCGTCATCGACAACACTCGTTTCCTCTTGCAACAATGGAAAAACAACGGGATCCATGAAATTCTCCGGAAATTGCTCTACAATCGACGGCAAGGGTAAATCTTTCGACAAACGATGATGTTTCAAAACAACTTGATACACATATTGAAACATGTAGGGATTGACACGATCTTTCACATAAGCTCCCAATGCCATGAGCTCTTCAATTGTTTGCGCTTCCATAAAGAGTCCCATCAAATTCGCCGCGATATTACGATGTTTCGGTACAAAAGGCGAAAACGTACCTCGACGATCCAATTCGACAAAACTCAAATCGGGAAGACGAATTCGAGGAATTGGAATTCTAGTTTGCGTGTCACGAGCGTACTTTTCCTCCAAATTGTGCCCAATTGTACGATAACGCTCCGTAAAATAATCATCCGGCAAGTCGAGAAAGAATTGATGATTGCACTTTGGCGTGAAACTGGGTTCTTTTGGACGAACACAATTCACTAAAAGCCAACTTTTATTAAAACTCATGTTTAAATTTTTTTCTTTTAGAAGTCACAAATTGAACTGATGCAGATTTCATTCTAACGAAGATTTATATAGCAAAATTAGCCGGATATAAAACCACAAAAAAAGTTTATTGATCAGAAGTTATTTCTAATGCATTTGTGGTAACTGATAAGAGATTGTTCGCATTGTGAACTGTTTGACCTTCCGAAGAAAATGCCTGAAAAAAAAAAGAATTTCTTCAATCAACAAATAAAACGTGTCGAAAATTACCCACATCTTTATTAGCTATTCATCTCAGATACACAAATAATTTGTTTAAGAGATCATTCATCACAGAGTGTAACGCTTCAAGTACATGAGAAATCAATATATCTTATATTCATATGATAATGATATATTTTATTTATTAAAGAAAAATATTTGAATAAATATACACACAGCGATCTTTAAAAGAAGAGTGTTTTAAAATAATATTATTTTTAATACTTACTTGTGAAATCACTTGCACACTCACGTACATGACACAAAGAAGATACATTTTAACCTAAAATGTACTTTTGTAAATAAACGGAATATTTACATTTTTTTTTTCTTCTTTTTCTCATTTGAGAAAAAATAATAATTGGCATGATTTTAAAGGGGCGATTGATTGCTTTGAATACGTGATTAAAGTGTTCCATATTGAAGTCTTTAGAGAAAAAAAAATGATGGCAGGTGAATGTTTTTTGAGACGAAAATCTATTTCTTCGTAACTTTTTTCATAACTAAAAATGGGAAGTTGTCGGTCATGCATGAGAGTCACTATGTAACAACAACAACGTGAGTTCATAAAATCATCAACCGATAAGGAACTTGAACTTCTTCTTCTTTTCATACTTGTTGTTGTTGTTTTTTTTTTGTTTTTTCGTATTAAAGCTGAACACTACTCTACACACAATAATAAAAATAAGATGGATGAATATAATTATAGCTTTTTATGTTATTATTATTATATTTTTGCTTCTTCTTCTGTATTTTTTGTATGTTGTTTTCATTCATCATACATTCGCGTACATGTGCAAAAGTTACAAGCAGCAAAAAATTAAAGGTGCATCATTTAGACTCGACGGAGAAATCATTAAAAAATATAAACGCAGGTGTATTTATCCATTTGATTATCGTTTTTGCCTGCTTGTGTTTTTTTTATTTTATTTTTTCATTTAATGAAGTGAAATGTTCTTGAACTGTCTATCGATTCGTCTTCATCTATCGAAAAAGGAAGTTTTTGCTCCCATCTCAAAAAATTGGAAAAAAAACAAAAATGTCGTCGAGGTGTGATAAATGTAATTATCAAGAGACCATCATTAATCAGTAAGAGAGAGATAGCGATTTGTCACCGTTAATATTATAAATGATCAGACATGTGGTTAAATCTACATCCTCTATGGAACATGACACTCAAGTTCATTTAACACAGCACAAAAAAACGCAGAATGAAAGTGATATATGGGTAAATACTTCGTTATTTTGTCAACGATGCATCGTCGTCTCAATGCTTTTAACAAACACAAACGCTGTTTTATGAAAATTGTGAATATTTTGCCTTCGGGCATTAGTAGAAGCCTATCTACAATTTATGAATGTTTAGTCATTTTCAACATTTGTCTGTCTTGGCAAGTCATAAAATCTAAACAGGTTGAGACTTCAGTTACTTACGTTTCATTTTATGTACAACTTTTGTGTGTTATTGAGAAACGTTACTCATAAAAGTACGAAACGATCGAAAAATATTCGCCCACATAGATTTTTATATTTTTATCAAGATAACAATTTACAAAAACCACACACAATAAAATAATTTCTCACATCATTTGTTGCAGTGTTTCGTTTAATTTTTTTTTTTTAATCTGGAACGACATGTTTTGAACTATGGAGGCATTGAGAATCTTGTAGCTACCAATAAGAAAAAAAAAGACAGAAACAATTCAATGGACTCTCAAGTTAAATGTTCAGTTATCTAAAATCGTACAAAACAACAGATCTTTGACCATTAAACTTTTTCCTACAATTATTATTGATTATTTACAACACATGAAATCCCATTAAATTAAAAGACATGAGACAAGACCTATTCAAAGTTACAGATTTTATGTTCTTCCTTAAACTTTTAGCTGTAAACGACGCGAAGATATGCAAATATTGGAGTTTGTTTTGATTTTTTTTCGTTCAAAGATCTTTGTCAAATAAAAAGACAATTAAAGCGTGAGATACCGCACACATATTACGGGCGATCGGTGTGAAAATTTGCATTTTCTTTTATTTTAATTATAACTCTTGTCACTTGGTTTGTTGAGCAAACAAAGGCATCATGTCGCTCTCGAAGATATAAATTTTTGTTTGTCGAGTTTTTTTTATCAGTCTCATAAAAAATTCATAAAACAAATAATAACAAGATAAACAGTTCTTGTATAACAATAAAAAAAAAATAATCTTATAATAATAAGAAAATATTTAAAATTGAAATTCATTTCAATTATATACACCTCGTTAGTGCTATGCTTCGTTTTATACAAATATATGTACATCAACAATAATTTTATTTCTATTTCTTTTTAATTTCATGTTATATTTCATCATCATCAGGGCACGTTCACATTAATCATTGAAGCATGGCATTCATCGTCTAATGAAACATTGAGATCTTCTGGTAAGTAAACATTATTTTTTTAACACTATTTTTTTCATTAAAAAATTGAATCGAAATCTCCCTCATGGTTACTCCAAATAAAATTTCTGTTTTTGTTAGATAAAAAACAAATCCTGAAAAATGACCCGCGTGTAGGGGTGCAAATCACAATCAATCAGATTTAAAGGATTATAAAAGGAAAATCGTTTCCTGTTCAAGCGAAATTATTTTTGCTTCGTCACAATTTTATTTTTCGAATGACATAACTAATTGAATCCTATTATATATATTTTTGTGTGTCTATCACATTTTCTTTCTTTTTTTTATAAAAAACCATAAAGACTCTTTTTTTACGTATGTGATTCACGCTTCAAAAGTCTTAAGGTTTACGCTCTGACAATCTCGGCAGATGCTATATGTATCGTTTATTCACCCCAATCTTATATTTCCTTTTTCGAAGACATTTTACACACACGTGTACCTTGAGTGTACTAATTGAAAGAAGAAGAATACTCTTCTAAAGTAAATATGGATTTTGCATATGAATAGGACTTCAAAAAATTTTAATTCATAATTCATTCATTCATTCCAGATCGAAATTGTTGAATTGTGTGAATGGAAAAGTTTGAAATTTACTCATAACGCACAGAAAAGCCTTCGGTGTTTGCTGCCTTCATGCAACAATAATTTTTACATAAATTAGTCTACGTTAACGCTTCAGCTCCTTTTGTGTCTTGTCTTGTGCTCTTCTGTTCATCATCATCATAATGGCATCGAATCACGTCATACAGGACATTTTCTTCTCATTTCAAACGATTTCCGGTTGTACATGATGAAGATGAGCCCGCATTTGGATTTTTTTTTGTTACGGAAGCGGTTTTTTTTTTGTGTCTCAGCAGCAAATTGAATTGTCTTCTTCAACAGATGTAGACAAGCCAATACCACAAAGTACTGAAGAAGTGTGTGGTTTGAAGCGCATACGACAAACTTCTAACATAAAACATTTATTGGTCTGATTATGAGAAAACCACACGCCACGCGAGTAATTAGATTTGTTGTTTATTTATATAAACTGAGAGAGAAAAAAAGGTTCTTTGAAATTTGTTGATACAATTCCCTCGAATCTGTCGACATTAACAAGTCATAAAGTTGTGTGTTTTATGAAGTGCAGCAAACACGAATCTTTGACGAATCATAAATTGCCGAACTTTACTGTGCACGATAAATTCTTAAGCATCCTGTAATTAAATTTTATTCATTGTTTATCTTCCATTTCCAAGGATTTCTCGATGCGATGTGAATGAATGAAAAAAAGAAATGCCGTTATGTGACATTGTGGCGTCCCTGAAAGCAAAAACCCTTTGGGGCGATAACTTGTTCAAACATAATCAGTTACTGCGAGGCTCCCATACATACCTTTGTGTTGCATAACGCGAAATTGCCGAACACGGAGATGATGAGGAGAAACCAGTTTGCTGCTATCATTATTATATTAGCATTTATTATTATTAAAAGTCCTGTTCTACACCATATTTTACTCTGTTTGAGTGTAAAAAATTGTATCGTTGTAAGTTGTGGGAACTTTTGTTTTCAATTTCAACATAATGTATACCTTTATAACATTATCAGAGTATCAGAGACGAAGAGCGAACGAGAGAAAGAAACAACAAATATCGCATGAACGGTCAGAATAAGGACGTAAATGGCTCGAAGCAAGATTTCAGCAGCTACTTTTTACTCGCAACTTCTCGTTTTCCGTGTGAGAAATGCGAATCTTTTAGCTCAGCTGTGAACGTACATGTTACACAACTAATTTATTAATCATCGGTAATAACAAATAAATTGACATCGAATGACAATGCGAATCCATTGAAGGGGCAGTTGGTCAAATATTTGCTTAAGGAAGATGTTCAGAAGCCAAGAAACAGATGTTGTATCTTAAGAAGAAAAAAACTCACCCTCTTCGTGATGCCATCCCATCAATGACAATGACAATCATCGAAAATTACAAATAATAATTCTATTGTTCATTTGCTGTTTTTATCTTGACAACCATAAAATGCCACAACAGTTAGAATATTCTTCTTCTTTTTTGCAAACAACAACCGGAGAGAGGAGAGGAGATGCGAAGCAATGAAATAATAAAATGAGCAAAAACTAAAAGTACAACTGACTGATGTTTGTTTGACCTAAAAGGTCCCGAGTAATACGATGAACGAAGAGCACACAAAACGAAAAATCTTTTCTACATGAAATTCCTTCGTCGTTGTCGTCGTTGTCGTATGCAGAAAGAGAGACCAATAAGTGCATGATCATGCATCTCGTTTTATTATATTTTTGTAAGACACTTTTTAGCGTGCTGCATTCTTTTTTTTTCGTTCTGCGAGTTCACGTACATACTTTTGCATTACATTCCAAGCAATCGATTGCTTCAGCAAGGTAGATAAGACTTGCATCCCCGCTGTTGTAATTGAAGAGCAGGCATGCGGTGAAATGAAGGGCACACACAACTCCAACTTCTACTTCACAAAACTAGTTGGGTGAATCATTCGACGGAATGTACAGAATCGTGTTTAGCAAATATTTTACTTCGCATTCGATAGCTTCGAGTTTTACATCATCACTCGTGAGTGTTTTAGAACAACAATCAGTATGTCAAGGTTTCATTTTGTATTGATTTCAAAATCTTACAAAGGAGCAAGGACAGATGTTTCGAGATAATAACAGTATGGAGTTATCAGGAATTCATTTTTTCCAAACACACATTGTGCAACTTTTGGTTTTGTTTTCAAAAAAAAAAACTGGTTTTTTTTTAGATTCCTTCACATGTGTCATTATTATCCTGAACAAAATTAAAAGGATCCATTTCTCAGAATCATTTTTTTTTATTTTTTACCTGAACACATGATTTATTTCGATTTTTTTTTTCAAACATGGCTCCATTGAATTCGAAATTTAAAATTTTCGATCAACAAGTCAAGCCAACAACAACAACGACAAGTACAAGAGACGTGCGAAATATTAATTTAAAATTCATGAGTTGTCTCCATCATCGATCATTTTTCATCATCTGTCGAGCTAATGGCGTCAATAACTGCCTTTTGTTTCGTTTGTGTCATTCGGAGCGGCGAAGAAATCTACAACGAAGGAATATAAAAGTTGAAAAATAAAAAATAAGAACAACATATGTAACTTGAAAATAACTTTTGCATCAAATTCATGACTTGACTCTTCTTATCATAACTCAAAGATCTCTTTTAAAAAGCACCGAAATTGTCGTATGTTGCAGTAATAATGCATAAATTTTCGGACAATTCTTTTGTTTTAGTTGTCTCATGTTTATCTTATACTTTTTTTTGGAGACTCGCTACATCGAGTTTCACAACGACAATCGCTGACTAACACAGTTATAAATTACATTCGATACGAACAATAATTTCTTGATTATCTTCACCAATCTCGGATGATTTGTGTCTCTGAAATATGATGTTATTAGTGTGTATCTCGTTAAAGCAATAACTTTTTAGATAATGTGTGCAATAATAACACATATTCATAGGTGTTGTCGCGCGAGTGTTTGCGCTTATGAGAAAGAGAAGGGAACATAACGATTAACGATTCGATAAATATTTATGATTTTTAACAACATTTTTCATTTATGTCTTTTTTTCTTATTTCATTACAGACTCTCTCATTTCCCGCATTGCTCTCCAACGAGTACTTGATGTGAAACCCGAATGGACTCAAGATGCATACGATTCGAACTTGAACAAATCTCTGACGTTCGAATATCGGGTGACATGCGACAATCACTATTATGGAAAGGGCTGTGCCAAATTGTGTCGAGGACGAGACGATGCTTTTGGGCATTATACGTGCTCCGCTGCGGGAGAACGCGTTTGTCAAACCGGATGGACAGGCGAATATTGTGAAAAACGTAAGTATTACAATTAACCTTTCTTAATTTTTCGGCTACGAAGAAATGCGGGTTTGGTTTCTTTAATCTGCGGGTCATAATGAAACACTTTTTTTAATGAACAACAACAAAAAACATTTTTTCGAATCATCATAAAAATTCAGTGAAAACTGAAAATTATCTGAATTGAAATAATTTTAACACATTGCCGTGTCAATTATAGATGGAGCAATAAAAAAAAATGTGTGAAGGAATTTTTACGAGTCTTACGAGGGCAATATCCAAAACTGTCATTCACAAAACTGTGATGCGAGAGGTACAGAGGTCATTTAAATATTAACAATTGCCTCGTAATTACTCTCATTTATTCATTATTGAAATCTATCTAACTGACACACTTTCGGTCGTTCACAAATCTTTCATAAATTCATATCGGAATACAATGCACTTTTATTTTCTCACACACAAATGAGCAATACAGTCTTTAAGCTTGTCATAAAACGCGTCGTCTTCTTTTCTCGTTTTTTTATTAACATCATTGAATAGCATGACAAATTTAAGTCAATTGTTATGCAAACAGCCGCTTTTCAGTTAAGCTTTCTTAGATTACTTCTTAATGCGCTTAACTCGTTCTTCAACTCAAATAAAAGATTTAAATTACGCATCAAGCGACGAACCGGCGCATTGAAAAAAAGGCATAAAAATTATAAAACAATAGAAATTCCTCGTTTTCGAATAAAATTGCATCCAAATTCCTGATATTTGACCTGTATTGCATTCCATTGGCTCGAAAATCTCCGTTGCCAAAAAAAGCAAAATATCGCAAGAAACATGCGAATGGTGAATGTCTGTGAAAATTACATAATGTCTCAACGAATTAAATAAATAAATAAATAAAAACAAGAACAAAAGTCTCACGTGAGAAACATTGAGAATGTATTTACAAAAGAAAAATAACATTGCCGAAGGCTAAAAACAACCGCGTACAAAACAAGAGATTTACATGAAGAGAGAGAAAAAAAAAGTTGTATCGCGAAAATTAATAAAAATGTCACATAAATGTCAAAATTTTATCATCGCGATATGCAAAATCTAAACTTCGGAGACAATAGATTATCTTCAAACATGGAAGGTACTTGGGAGGCGTCTCGTGAGAAAATACAAATTTTTGGAAATAGAAAGTTTTTGTTATGAGTGATTTCACTTTCAAGGTTGAATTTCTGAAATACACAAAAAAATGTGAATGAAACTGATAATTACTTACTTACCATATAGGCTCGAGGCGTTGACTTCCATCGTCCCGAAACAACTGCATATCGCACTAATTTCCAACAAATTTACATCGCCAGACAAATAAACAAATTGCAAAGTTAATCATCAGTCTTCTGTTTCTCCTTCTTATCTTGCCACTAATTTCGTTACAAAACTTAATAGAGGCGATTATTGTAATCCATCAAGTTGAGTGCAGTGTAGAAATTAGGATACACGGTTAACTAACTACATCTTTCCTTCTTCTTTTCATCATCATTATACATATATTTTTTGTTGTTATTATTATTATAATATCACACAACAACTTGTATTCCATGTGTTTGACACGTCGTACGTTGGTAGAGAAAAAAAGAAGAACTGAAAAAATGGGTATGCAGATAGTAGCAAGTTCAGTAGTGTACATATGTTCTATAGAGCTCCCGGCGTGGGAAGATGCCCAAAAAATGAATATCTGAGGACGAAAGAAAAGAAATTAAAAAGAACACCAACAAAAAAAATATTCTGTCTGTCGAAAGCCGAAAAAAAGAAAGAAAGAGACATGGAGGAAAAAGAAGGATTGAATGAGTTAAACACGTAAATAATGATATAAAGGATAAAACGAATAATTTATTCTATTCTTTAGATTATTTTATTAAAGTGAGATGAGACGCGAGGAAAGTGAAGCGGAAATCTTAATACCGTCACTTTTGACGTTTCTCCAAAAAATATTTCATTTGGATGCGTTTTGAATGATAAATGGACTACATGATCCGCATTGACACATTTTTGATATTTTAATTGAATTTAAATTTTTCGACGTTTTTTGAAATTGTTACAATTTCCCATAAGTGTATTAATTAGATTCTGAGCGGCGAATGTTTTTTTGTTAAATTTGTAAATATTTATTAAATATTTTGTGTTTCACTAACGAGCGTATCTTATCGGGTACAGATCTCGTTTTTTTCCCAAAAAATTATTATTACTGATTGATATCACAAAAGATACCGCTCGATTGGTCTGATTTTCGGAATATAAATATGCAAAACAATTGTCCCTCGTCTATAATATGTTAAACATATGGGAAGATGTTCAGTGATTTTTTATTGAGTTAACAAGAGATGCCCATAAATATATGATAATAATTCCGCCGTTTCTGTCGTACAATAGAGAGAGATAGAAAAATCGCCGTATGTGAGAGAAGAATGATTCATAAAGTGTTTTAATATGCAACTCGGACTAATAAATTAAAATTGATACCTGTTACTTCAAGTTCAGAAGTTATCGACGTACACACGGTGAGAAGAGATGAAGAGAATCGTCGAAAAAAAAAGAAAGATAAAGATAAATAATAATACTGCTAGTTAATCCAAATCTTGCATAAATTTAAAGCAAACCAGATTCTTCACGTCTTTCGTCGTCGTTGTCGCACAGCTTTAAAAAAATATTTTATTGGCATTTATATACTTGTTAAACAGTGGATGAAACAAGATTATTAAATTGATGTTGGTTTTTTATCAATTCCTACACGCGACATTCTTTCATATCATAAGAGATTTTTGTGTTTGTTGTTATTCTTTTAATCTACGTTAAATAGATCATATTTATTTTTAGTCGAACGGTCATTTACATTTCAGTAGTATTGAATAAATTGATAAAAGAATGATGATGTTAAACTTCCATCGATCTCATTTCTTGCTTTGTTATCTCTCAGCACATTTGTGACAATTGACATCCTTTTAACTTTTTTTTTCTTCTTTATTTTTTCAGCTCGCTGTTTGCCTGGATGTGATGAATCTCATGGACATTGCTCAAAACCCAATGAATGCATGTAAGTATTTTTTTATGTATTAATAAATAAAAAAAAATATATATATTTTTAAGCGAAATATCACATTGAACAAGTCAAGACGTAATTCGATACAAAATTGTATTTATTTACATATTACGAAGTTGTTATGTACTTCAAGAGTGTGAACTAATAGAAATTTCGTGTAGTTCATCAAAAAAACAAGTTATTAATAATAAATATTTAATTGCTTACTCTTGCAATTCACTAAAAAACGTAAAAATAATAATAATAATAATTGGCAAGGAGAGCGTGATCTCCTGCCCTGCCAATATAAACACAACAGAATATAAATAATGAAATACTTGGCAAAGTAGTTGAGTTGTAGATTTTAATTTGCAGATAATATAACACAATTTCTTGCATGTCGTTGTTATTATATTGCCAAAGATAGATAAGAACTTTTATATAAAATAAATAATAGTAAAAAGAAAATACAATTTAACAAGAAACTGAGAAGAAGGTAGTTCGAGCGAGAGAAAAATATTACTTTGATGCCTTTTTTTAATAAAAAAAAATTTTCATTATTTTTATTGAAATCAACCAAAAGCAAACCAAAAGTAAGGTACTTCCTTTTTATTATTATTTATATTACGTACAAGAGATAGGTTTCTATCTGTTCATCTTTATGTAAAAATAAAAAAAAAAATGAAAAATAAAGTTACTGCACAACTTTTCATATTATAATGATAAATTGTAGTGCAAAATGAATGCACGCACAAAATAATAACATTGTTAGCGAATCATAATTTACTCTTTTGGTTGACTGGTGTTTCATTTTTCTGCTCAATATTGATAAAAATGCTCAAAAGAAATATATAATGAGCATTTTTAATCATCACGCAATTCAGGTTTTTATTTTCCTTAAAAGTGAATTGAATTTACGATGTGATTAGACATTTATTTAATTAATTTCCATCTTTTTACAATAAGTCACAATTTTTTTTTGTGAACAAAAGAAAGAAATAAAGAGAAAATTATTATTATTATGCAATTAATTACATGCAAAAAAAAATAGTAGAAGAAAAAAAATTAATTCGATTGTTCAACATTTCATTTTTTATGAAAGTGAATTAAATGGTTATCACTGCGCGTTAATTATCTTGAGAAAGAGAGAAAAGTTTCCGTTGTTTTCAAATAAAATTACAAAAAAAAAAACAGCAACTCGATAAAAGTGTACATGTAAAAAGTAACAGTAAACGATAAATGTCGACAAAAAAATAAAAGGAAAAATAATAAATCAAAGTTATGCATACCAATTACTTTCTGGTTTAGTGTTTCCATCCTTTTGTACACACACGTAATTCGTAAAGAATATGCAAAAAAACTGAGAACCTTCCATACATATTAATAAATGACATGATTCTGATTACCGCGAATCACCTTATTAATAATGTGGGAACATAAATTGTGACAAGCAATTTAATTTAAATATTGTTTACTTGCTTGTTCGATTGTTTTTTGCTTTCATGCATCTTATTTTTTTACGTTCGATATTGATTTCAATTTTTTTTTTCTTTTCAGATGCCAAGCTGGTTGGAAAGGCCCATTGTGTAACGAATGTGAGCCGTATCCCGGTTGTGTTCATGGCACATGCAAAACGCCATGGCAATGTATCTGCAAGGAAGGATGGGGAGGTTTATTCTGCAATCAAGATCTCAATTATTGTACAAATCATCGTCCTTGTCTCAATGGCGGCACGTGTTTCAATACGGGCGAAGGTTTGTACACATGCAAATGCCCTCCCGGCTTTTCGGGAAGCGAATGTCAAAACGAAACGAGCGATTGTTCGATGAATCCCTGCCAAAATGGCGGCACATGTTCTGAATTGACAAAAGGATACAAATGCGAGTGTCACAAAGGATGGATCGGAAAACATTGCGAAGAGAAAACTGTGACATGCGCCGAAAAACCTTGCTTGCACGGAACTTGCAAAGATACGAAATTGGGGTTTAAGTGTGATTGTCCGTTGGGATATTCGGGGAAAAATTGCGAAACACAAGTGAATGAATGCAGTCCAAATCCATGTGAAAATGGCGGAAGTTGCGTTAACAAAGGAGATGCTTACAAATGCTCATGCCCAAGCGGATTTCAAGGTACACGATGCGAAATAAATATTGACGATTGTCAGGGAAATCCTTGTCGAAATGGGGGATCTTGCGTCGATATGGTGAATCAGTTTCGTTGTCAATGCGTTCCCGGATTCATTGGGTCGACGTGCGAAAATAAAGTTGACTTGTGTTTGACGAAACCATGTGCGAACGGAGGAAGTTGTATCAACTTGAACAACGATTATCGTTGCAATTGTCGTCCCGGGTTTACGGGAAAAGATTGTAGTATCGACATTGATGAGTGTCAGTCGAATCCGTGTCGAAATGGAGCAACTTGCGTAAATCGTGTCAATAGCTTTCAATGCGTTTGCGCAGGGGGGTTTCACGGAAAAACGTGCGATGAAGAAACGTTGTCAGCAGCAGCTTTTGACGGAGGAAGCTCATCGCGACACATTGCTGTAACATCGGGCACGGATAATAACGATGGTTTAAGCGGAGGACAAATTGCTTTGATCGCCATTATTTCAATTGCGATGCCTTTAACGGCATTTATTGCAACTGCTGTTGTCATTTGCATGAAACGTCGTCGTAAGCGCGAACAGGAGAAAGATGATGCTGAAGCACGAAAACAAAATGAACAAAATGCGTCGCACATCTCACGCATTCATCATAGTTCGATCAATTTGAAAAGTAATGGTAGCGGCGGAATAAATTGCGATATGGCTCCGCATGTCATCAAAAATACATGGGATAAGAGTGTCAATAACATCACGAATTCCCAAAGCATGGATGATTGTTTGATGAATTCTAGTCTGTATGGAGGCTTATCGACGTACAGTGACAACAGTGCCAACGAATGTTACCAACAGCAACAAATGCAACAACAATCGCAGCAAAACAACCCGGAAATGCATCGCGCCAAATCACAAAAACAACTCAACACAGATCCGATGAAAATGATGCATCGGCAATCTCAAGTCATTACATCGCCCGCTTCTCCTCCAAATAGCCAATCTCCCGTCACCAAAGATCTTACGTACGACATGAAAAGGATATCCGTGCTATCGGATGCCGCATTATGTAATACGAGGTGGCAAACGAGCGTCGTTTCTCCGCTGCCCCGACAACTTGTATCAGGATCGCCTCATTGCAGTCCCCCGCATATGTAAGTTTCACTCACACATAATTTTTTGCACAAAAAACACACAAAACAACTCTTCTATACTTAGAATTAAATTATAAGCATAAATGGTGATGTGATTAAGATCTCCTAAATAATTTACAACGGTGGTAATTTAATAGATGAAAAACAAACAAAACAAGACTTAAACAAAAAAATACGAAAATTTAGTAAAAAAAACTCCCTATTGTCAGGTACATTTTTTCTACCATAATAAGTTTAAAAAAAGTCATCAACACGGGGCATTACTTTTGTGAACAAATGCCCCTTTCCATATAATAATTGTACATATTAAGCATAATTTTTTATTTATTGAACAACCACTAACTAAAAACAAAACTACTTACTGTAATAAGCTAAAAACAAAATCTCCTACAAAAACGAAAATCGTACAGGCCAGTCGAATGTATAGGAAACAGAATTAAATTTGTACAACAAAATATCCACGAAATCCTCTCATAAAAATAAGTTTAGACTACACACACGCACAACTCTTACTCTAACATCTGGTCAAACGCACAAATTTCTAAACGTTTCAAATTTATGACCAAAAATCTGTTCAAATTTCTTTATTATTATTTTTTTTTTACAATTTTTTGACAATCTCTCTCAATTACGAAGTGCTAAAAACAAACATCATTGTCATTCATTTCTGTTACAGTTTTCCCATGTAAACCATAAAATTTGACAAAAAGATTACGAATCTTCGTAAATGTCTTAAAATATAATAGTAATATATAAAATTGTACCCAAAAATCGTTAAAATTTGTTACAAAATTTAAAATTTATATAAAAAAAATAATAAATTATATATATATTATGCATAATATTAGGATCAACAACAAATATTAGGTTAGAATAGAATATTATAACAAATTCATATAAAACAAAAAATAGCGCGAGAGAATGTCAATTCAATTTATTTAATTATAAAACCTTATTTTTTGATAAAATAAACTATATTTGTTCTTTGCTATATCCTCAAATTTATTCTGCATGTTTATATATGTTTGTGACGTCTTTCTCATAACTTTTTGACCGATAGTAGCTTATGTGTAAGTTTCAAGCAAAACAAATTAGTGGAACATAAAATTGTGATCAAATGTATTTAATAAGCTTAATTATAAATGTTAGTTGTAAGTTTTTTAACAAGAAAAACAAAATTAATTGTGTAAAATTATTATTATTACGAATAAGTATAAAAAGATGATCCTCTTAATTTTTTAAGCTTATACGTAAAGAAAAACACACTTCAACTTATCCTATTTATTTAATGTGTATTTATAAAACTTATTCATTCAACTTTGATGTCGCGTCATTTTTGGTGTCGCGAAACATTTGTAGATGAATGCTCCTTTTGTATATTATAATTATTATATTCTTATTTACCTTTATCTTTATAAAAACCTTTTTACACAAAATATATATGTATTAAAATATAACTAAAACACACTTCTTAAATTATTATTTAATAAGGCAATTTATTAGTCTATACCATTTAAATGTTAGCTTGTAATATTATATATAAATAAATAAAATAATATTATTTAAAAAATATCAAAAGAGAAAAACTAAACCTAAAAAATTTTTATAAAAACGAAAAAATAAAGAACAAAATAAACATTGGTACAAAACCATTGAATACTAAAATTAAACCGATTTTTCATTTTTATTTAACAGTCCATTCCTTGCGATTCTTATGGGAGAATTGATAAAACGTAAGTATTTAAGGTCGTTATTTTCACATCATACTCCGTTACAAAGTCAGTTAGAAAAGTTACAACTCAATAGGGAATTTCGCGAGATTAATTGATTGACTTCGAGGTCATTCGATGTGAAAAATGTTCAAGGAAAAAGTTATAATTTATAATTGTCTTGCTTGGAGAACATTTCCGACGAAACGAGTAAATAATAAACGAGGAGAGGTCTTTTAAATATTTATAAACTAAATGCTCTCTGTAATCTTTTGCTACCTAATTAACGACACAAGAGTTGGTAACAGAAGTGAAATGGCTCATAAAAATAGACTGACTGTAAGATTATTATTAATATTATATACTTTTCTAGATCGTGCAATACTTTTCCCTTTTTTTTCTTCTTTTCTCTCGTCATCTGCAGTATCGCGTAATATGAAAGAGGCAACAAAACGAACGTCTACGAATGAACAAATTGAAAAGAGAAATTATTATTTAGCGTTATTTTTAAGCAGTAATTAGATTTTCATCTTGTTAGAAATATATTAACGTTATTGCTGGCTAGCATACTTTTATTAATAACATTTTTATAGTATATATTGTTATTATTATTATTTTACTATTAAAATAATAATCTTTAATATTTATTCCGTAAAAATATTTATTATAACAGACATTTATCTCGAAACATGGATGCAATGCATGTGCAAGAAGAGATTTAGTTCCTTTTTTTCTGCACTGTGTTTTTGCCAAAGCAATTTCAGTACTGCAAGTTCTGTGCGGAGTATTCGCCGCGTGAGAAATGAAAATTTATAGGTGAGGTCAGTATTGTATGAACTTCGCTTCCATTTATCACTTTGTTTTGAGGTTGATTGGATTGGATTGGGATTAGAAACTACGCTCACATCATCGTCGTCGTCGTCGCTCGATAGACGAGCACTGTTAATTTTACGGTATTTACAATGGTAATAGTATAATCAACAACGTGTTGTTGTACAATATTGTCTATCAAGTGTATTAGAGAAAAATAACGTTTTTAATAATAATTTTTTTTATTGTACCCGTTTTTTAATGTTACTTATAATAATAATTGGGTCAGTGATTTGCTTACTTCTAAAGTATTCTTTTTTCGAATAAAAAATATCATTTTTGTGATACAAAAAAAAAAATATTTCGCGAATTCGAAATATCTATCGCGTAACAAACACGTAATTGCATCAACTCGCGCAAACAACATACAATTGTAACAACAAAAAAAGAAAATTAAATCGTGCATTTTAATTGGATATTTTTTTCTATTGACAACGTACGAATCGAAGCGCATGTAGTCCAATAGAAAATAGTCAATTAATTGGTTGTTGCTTATAAAATTTGATCTTTGTTCATTATTGGTTGTTTTGTTGCTACTGTACAACAATGTATGCCCTTTTAGAGATTTTTGCATATGGTTTCAAATGTTTTGAATTTTCCGCCAATTCCGCGGATAAAGAATCCATATTCGCAATGCAAACATCTCAACCGTTTACTCTGCTTATTATTACCTCTATTAAAAGTTATGTGGATGTAATGTTTGTTAATAGCGATTGCAAGACTCGCTTGGATTAACTTTTTTTTGCTTACAAGTTTTTTTTTATGCGAAATGACTTGTTGTCTAAACAGTAATTAATAAATATCTCGTTAAATTTTAATAAGATCGTTTAAACGTTACGACCGAAAACAGTGCCATGAATCATCGGAGCAACTAATTTTTGTGTTCCGTTAATTTTCGACGATAAAAACTTGATGATGATTATGAATGCAATTATTTGGTTAATGGATTTCAGTTTTACAAGCATAGAGAGATGCGCGACATTATTTATCTTCTCTCACGTTGGTCGTCGTTATGGATTGAAATGATATGACGAAAAGTTTTAATGCATAAGAAACTTCTTTCTATCGATGTGACACGCGTGTAAAATTAGCTTTTACGCAATAATGTACTTTTCCTCTTTTTAAGCAGCGACGTGAATCGACTAAATATGTGCTTGTAGTATTTCTTACTTGCTTTTATGATAAGAATAAGCAGCCTTCATCCAGATTTTTATTTTTTAATTTTGTCGTTTTTTTTCGATTATCAAAGAAACGAGTACTAATTTATCACATTAACTCAATCAGCGACTTGCTATTACATGATGAAGTAAATCGTGCCAAAAAAAATCCAGTCACAAGAGAAAGGAAGTGAAATCTTGTAAATTGGTTCAATATCATTCATTGCAGCGCTGCATTGCGTTACAAGCGTCTTAACTTGTTTTGTAATACAAAACACAAAAAAAACTTATAAATAAGTAAAATGTGCAATAAAGATGATTAATCTTTAAAAAGTCCAGATTATCCGAACATTTTATTGAAGACATCCTGTTGCCATCGCGTTAATGTTAACCAAAGAAGCTCATTATTGAATTGACGACGGGAATACTGCTTGGATCGAATACCGGGGTACTTCCATAGAGCGTTTGGAAAGCCAATGTTTGATTCATTTCGGCACGATAAACGCGAACATAAGCGTTATAAGCACCCTTCGGCAAAATAGGAGTTACAGCTTCAACGAGCCCGCTATCGAAATCTGCATCGACAGATTCAAAACGACCCTAAAATAAAAAAAAAATAGTTTTTTTTTGCGAAAAATTCAAATAATTTTACTTACAGGTATTTTGCATGGTTTCACAAGATTCAACGAGAAATCCTTCACGGTTTGAGCAAATTCCATAAACTCCTCATCCGTTCCTACAGGACATGTATTTCCAAAAAGCTCTTTATTCATCAAGTTCATTGTTGTAAAGTTATAAACGGCATGCACTTCCATCATCAAATCATCAACTGGTTTGAAAATTTCACATCCAAGATTCCTAAAAAGACTTCCCGTTTTCTTTTTCACAACTTTAATGATGCATTCACACTCTTTGCGCATTCCTGAGTACATTTCGCAACGATATCGACGAGTTTGAAACTCACGATCCTTGCGAGGCGCAGGCGTTGTTCGTCCAAAAAGTTGCCCAACGGAAAAATCTACAAAAAATAGAAAATATATGAGAAAAATTACTTTCATGATTCACGTTTCAAATTGAACTGAAGTGTTGTTTCAATTGACACAATTGTAAAACGAACTTATTTCACGCAAAATTAACTAAAATCGATGAATGACAATAGATAAAAAATTATTTTTTGGTAAAATCGCAAGAACTCTCTAAGTTAATGGAAAAATCATCATTATTTTTTTTTCGCAAATGCTACATTTGCCATATATGAGCCGCGACGACTATGTAACATTGACTCAATTAAAATTCTGACGCTATTCGATTTCCATTTACGGTCTAATTGATTTTAAACTGCTTCAACTACATAAATAGTTCATGTAATTAACATCGAATATGTAGTTCTTGCCATGTGAGGGAGATTCGTTTGATGAGAACTTACCTGTTTTCGTTCTCTTTTTGAAAAAGACATGTCAAAAAATTCGGTTCGATCAAAGCTTTTTTTCCGTTGCCGCTGTTTGACGATAAACGACAAACCAGCATCAAATTTACCAACAGCCCACAAACGATAATCGCGTCTCATCTACATACCTGTTGAATATTCATTTTTAAAGATGCAGAAGTCACTCAATAATCGCCCACACACGTGTCTCCTAATAATAGCTCGTAATCGCTTATGTTGTTCTCCTCTCGTTTCTCTCTGTTTTAAACGCAGCTCAGCGATATCTGAAAAAAAAAACAAATTCTTAGACAAATATTAGTGTCACTCTGCTTGAGAAATCACTTGTTATTAACAAACATTACGATTACACATAATTCTAAACACAGTCGAAAAAAATTACCTACGCACGCGGAATGTTAATATGACGATTATTAAACGATTTGATATCTTTTCGAAAAAAAAGTACACAAGAGTGAACAAGGGATTATTAACACGATGGCACATGGCACATTTAAAATCTTTTAAGAGAAGTTTTCATTAATTTGTTTGTTTTTTGAAACTTGACGCTTAGAAAACAACAAAAAGGCATTCCATTTTCCATTTTTTGAAAATTTCTATGTGCGACATTTGTCGCCTATACATATTGCACTATCATTATAATTGATAATTTTAGCTTTGTACTTATCGTACAGGGTCAAATTTACATTCGTTTGAAAGATAAGGTTCAAAGCTACAAATTACAATAGGTCGCAATGCTTTTTGCGCAAAAATAAATTTACAGAAGCCCAAAAACAAATTTACGTATTTTGACAAATTCTATATGCGACACTGTTGCATGTGAAAATTGCAAAATCATAAAATTTGATAATTTTAGCTTTGTACTTATCGTAGACAGTCAAATTTACATTCGTTTGAAAGATAAGGTTCAAAACTACAAATTACAATAGGTCGCAATGCCTTTTGCGCAAAAATAAATTTACAGGAGCCCAAAAACAAAATTACGTATTTTGACAAATTCTATATGCGACACTGTTGCATGTGAAAATTGCAAAATCATAAAATTTGATAATTTTAGCTTTGTACTTATCGTAGACAGTCAAATTTACATTCGTTTGAAAGATAAGGTTCAAAACTACAAATTACAATAGGTCGCAATGCCTTTTGCGCAAAAATAAATTTACAGGAGCCCAAAAACAAAATTACGTATTTTGACAAATTCTATATGCGACACTGTTGCATGTGAAAATTGCAAAATCATAAAATTTGATAATTTTAGCTTTGTACTTATCGTAGACAGTCAAATTTACATTCGTTTGAAAGATAAGGTTCAAAACTACAAATTACAATAGGTCGCAATGCCTTTTGCGCAAAAATAAATTTACAGGAGCCCAAAAACAAAATTACGTATTTTGACAAATTCTATATGCGACACTGTTGCATGTGAAAATTGCAAAATCATAAAATTTGATAATTTTAGCTTTGTACTTATCGTACAGGGTCAAATTTACATTCGTTTGAAAGATAAGGTTCAAAACTACAAATTACAATAGGTCGCAATGCCTTTTGCGCAAAAATAAATTTACAGGAGCCCAAAAACAAAATTACGTATTTTGACAAATTCTATATGCGACACTGTTGCATGTGAAAATTGCAAAATCATAAAATTTGATAATTTTAGCTTTGTACTTATCGTACAGGGTCAAATTTACATTCGTTTGAAAGATAAGGTTCAAAACTACAAATTACAATAGGTCGCAATGCCTTTTGCGCAAAAATAAATTTACAGGAGCCCAAAAACAAATTTACGTATTTTTTTACGTATTTTATACCTTTCCAAAAATTTGATAATTTTAGCTTTGTACTTATCGTAGACAGTCAAATTTACATTCGTTTGAAAGATAAGGTTCAAAACTACAAATTACAATAGGTCGCAATGCCTTTTGCGCAAAAATAAATTTACAGGAGCCCAAAAACAAAATTACGTATTTTGACAAATTCTATACGCGACACTGTTGCATGTGAAAATTGCAAAATCATAAAATTTGATAATTTTAGCTTTGTACTTATCGTACAGGGTCAAATTTACATTCGTTTGAAAGATAAGGTTCAAAACTACAAATTACAATAGGTCGCAATGCCTTTTGCGCAAAAATAAATTTACAGGAGCCCAAAAACAAAATTACGTATTTTGACAAATTCTATATGCGACACTGTTGCATGTGAAAATTGCAAAATCATAAAATTTGATAATTTTAGCTTTGTACTTATCGTACAGGGTCAAATTTACATTTGTTTGAAAGATAAGGTTCAAAACTACAAATTACAATAGGTCGCAATGCCTTTTGCGCAAAAATAAATTTACAGGAGCGCCCAAAAACAAAATTACTTATTTTGACAAATTCTATATGCGACACTGTTGCATGTGAAAATTGCAAAATCATAAAATTTGATAATTTTAGCTTTGTACTTATCGTAGACAGTCAAATTTACATTCGTTTGAAAGATAAGGTTCAAAACTACAAATTACAATAGGTCGCAATGCCTTTTGCGCAAAAATAAATTTACAGGAGCCCAAAAACAAAATTACGTATTTTGACAAATTCTATATGCGACACTGTTGCATGTGAAAATTGCAAAATCATAAAATTTGATAATTTTAGCTTTGTACTTATCGTACAGGGTCAAATTTACATTTGTTTGAAAGATAAGGTTCAAAACTACAAATTACAATAGGTCGCAATGCCTTTTGCGCAAAAATAAATTTACAGGAGCGCAAAATCAAAATTACGTATTTTTTTACGTATCTTATACCTATCCAAAAATTTGATAATTTTAGCTTTGTACTTATCGTAGACAGTCAAATTTACATTCGTTTGAAAGATAAGGTTCAAAACTACAAATTACAATAGGTCGCAATGCCTTTTGCGCAAAAATAAATTTACAGGAGCCCAAAAACAAAATTACGTATTTTGACAAATTCTATATGCGACACTGTTGCATGTGAAAATTGCAAAATCATAAAATTTGATAATTTTAGCTTTGTACTTATCGTAGACAGTCAAATTTACATTCGTTTGAAAGATAAGGTTCAAAACTACAAATTACAATAGGTCGCAATGCCTTTTGCGCAAAAATAAATTTACAGGAGCCCAAAAACAAAATTACGTATTTTGACAAATTCTATATGCGACACTGTTGCATGTGAAAATTGCAAAATCATAAAATTTGATAATTTTAGCTTTGTACTTATCGTACAGGGTCAAATTTACATTCGTTTGAAAGATAAGGTTCAAAACTACAAATTACAATAGGTCGCAATGCCTTTTGCGCAAAAATAAATTTACAGGAGCCCAAAAACAAAATTACGTATTTTGACAAATTCTATATGCGACACTGTTGCATGTGAAAATTGCAAAATCATAAAATTTGATAATTTTAGCTTTGTACTTATCGTACAGGGTCAAATTTACATTCGTTTGAAAGATAAGGTTCAAAACTACAAATTACAATAGGTCGCAATGCCTTTTGCGCAAAAATAAATTTACAGGAGCCCAAAAACAAAATTACGTATTTTTTGACAAATTCTATATGCGACACTGTTGCATGTGAAAATTGCAAAATCATAAAATTTGATAATTTTAGCTTTGTACTTATCGTACAGGGTCAAATTTACATTCGTTTGAAAGATAAGGTTCAAAACTACAAATTACAATAGGTCGCAATGCCTTTTGCGCAAAAATAAATTTACAGGAGCCCAAAAACAAAATTACGTATTTTGACAAATTCTATATGCGACACTGTTGCATGTGAAAATTGCAAAATCATAAAATTTGATAATTTTAGCTTTGTACTTATCGTACAGGGTCAAATTTACATTCGTTTGAAAGATAAGGTTCAAAACTACAAATTACAATAGGTCGCAATGCCTTTTGCGCAAAAATAAATTTACAGGAGCCCAAAAACAAAATTACGTATTTTGACAAATTCTATATGCGACACTGTTGCATGTGAAAATTGCAAAATCATAAAATTTGATAATTTTAGCTTTGTACTTATCGTACAGGGTCAAATTTACATTCGTTTGAAAGATAAGGTTCAAAACTACAAATTACAATAGGTCGCAATGCCTTTTGCGCAAAAATAAATTTACAGGAGCCCAAAAACAAAATTACGTATTTTGACAAATTCTATATGCGACACTGTTGCATGTGAAAATTGCAAAATCATAAAATTTGATAATTTTAGCTTTGTACTTATCGTACAGGGTCAAATTTACATTCGTTTGAAAGATAAGGTTCAAAACTACAAATTACAATAGGTCGCAATGCCTTTTGCGCAAAAATAAATTTACAGGAGCCCAAAAACAAAATTACGTATTTTGACAAATTCTATATGCGACACTGTTGCATGTGAAAATTGCAAAATCATAAAATTTGATAATTTTAGCTTTGTACTTATCGTACAGGGTCAAATTTACATTCGTTTGAAAGATAAGGTTCAAAACTACAAATTACAATAGGTCGCAATGCCTTTTGCGCAAAAATAAATTTACAGGAGCCCAAAAACAAAATTACGTATTTTGACAAATTCTATATGCGACACTGTTGCATGTGAAAATTGCAAAATCATAAAATTTGATAATTTTAGCTTTGTACTTATCGTACAGGGTCAAATTTACATTCGTTTGAAAGATAAGGTTCAAAACTACAAATTACAATAGGTCGCAATGCCTTTTGCGCAAAAATAAATTTACAGGAGCCCAAAAACAAAATTACGTATTTTTTTACGTATTTTATACCTATCCAAAAATTTGATAATTTTAGCTTTGTACTTAACGTAGACAGTCAAATTTACATTCGTTTGAAAGATAAGGTTCAAAACTACAAATTACAATAGGTCGCAATGCCTTTTGCGCAAAAATAAATTTACAGGAGCCCAAAAACAAAATTACGTATTTTGACAAATTCTATATGCGACACTGTTGCATGTGAAAATTGCAAAATCATAAAATTTGATAATTTTAGCTTTGTACTTATCGTAGACAGTCAAATTTACATTCGTTTGAAAGATAAGGTTCAAAACTACAAATTACAATAGGTCGCAATGCCTTTTGCGCAAAAATAAATTTACAGGAGCCCAAAAACAAAATTACGTATTTTGACAAATTCTATATGCGACACTGTTGCATGTGAAAATTGCAAAATCATAAAATTTGATAATTTTAGCTTTGTACTTATCGTACAGGGTCAAATTTACATTCGTTTGAAAGATAAGGTTCAAAACTACAAATTACAATAGGTCGCAATGCCTTTTGCGCAAAAATAAATTTACAGGAGCCCAAAAACAAAATTACGTATTTTGACAAATTCTATTTGCGACACTGTTGCATGTGAAAATTGCAAAATCATAAAATTTGATAATTTTAGCTTTTACAGGAGCCCAAAAACAAAATTACGTATTTTGACAAATTCTATTGCAGTGAAACAAAATCATAAAATTTGACTTATCGTACAGGGTCAAATTTACATTCGTACTTATCGTCAAATTTACATTCGTTTGAAAGATAAGGTTCAAAACTACAAATTACAATAGGTCGCAATGCCTTTTGCGCAAAAATAAATTTACAGGAGCCCAAAAACAAAATTACGTATTTTGACAAATTCTATATGCGACACTGTTGCATGTGAAAATTGCAAAATCATAAAATTTGATAATTTTAGCTTTGTACTTATCGTACAGGGTCAAATTTACATTCGTTTGAAAGATAAGGTTCAAAACTACAAATTACAATAGGTCGCAATGCCTTTTGCGCAAAAATAAATTTACAGGAGCCCAAAAACAAAATTACGTATTTTGACAAATTCTATATGCGACACTGTTGCATGTGAAAATTGCAAAATCATAAAATTTGATAATTTTAGCTTTGTACTTATCGTCGTCAAATTTACATTCGTTTGAAAGATAAGGTTCAAAACTACAAATTACAATAGGTCGCAATGCCTTTTGCGCAAAAATAAATTTACAGGAGCCCAAAAACAAAATTACGTATTTTGACACATTCTATTTACTGTTGCATTTTAAAATTGCCTATCCAAAAATTTGATAATTTTAGTTTTGTACTTATCGTAGACAGTCAAATTTACATTCGTTTGAAAGATAAGGTTCAAAACTACAAATTACAATAGGTCGCAATGCCTTTTGCGCAAAAATAAATTTACAGGAGCCCAAAAACAAAATTACGTATTTTGACAAATTCTATATGCGACACTGTTGCATGTGAAAATTGCAAAATCATAAAATTTGATAATTTTAGCTTTGTACTTATCGTACAGGGTCAAATTTACATTCGTTTGAAAGATAAGGTTCAAAACTACAAATTACAATAGGTCGCAATGCCTTTTGCGCAAAAATAAATTTACAGGAGCCCAAAAACAAAATTACGTATTTTGACAAATTCTATATGCGACACTGTTGCATGTGAAAATTGCAAAATCATAAAATTTGATAATTTTAGCTTTGTACTTATCGTACAGGGTCAAATTTACATTCGTTTGAAAGATAAGGTTCAAAACTACAAATTACAATAGGTCGCAATGCCTTTTGCGCAAAAATAAATTTACAGGAGCCCAAAAACAAAATTACGTATTTTGACAAATTCTATATGCGACACTGTTGCATGTGAAAATTGCAAAATCATAAAATTTGATAATTTTAGCTTTGTACTTATCGTAGACAGTCAAATTTACATTCGTTTGAAAGATAAGGTTCAAAACTACAAATTACAATAGGTCGCAATGCCTTTTGCGCAAAAATAAATTTACAGGAGCCCAAAAACAAAATTACGTATTTTGACAAATTCTATACGCGACACTGTTGCATGTGAAAATTGCAAAATCATAAAATTTGATAATTTTAGCTTTGTACTTATCGTACAGGGTCAAATTTACATTCGTTTGAAAGATAAGGTTCAAAACTACAAATTACAATAGGTCGCAATGCCTTTTGCGCAAAAATAAATTTACAGGAGCCCAAAATCAAAATTACGTATTTTGACAAAGTCTTACGTATGTTATAAATCATAAAATTTGATAATTTTAGCTTTGTACTTATCGTAGACAGTCAAATTTACATTCGTTTGAAAGATAAGGTTCAAAACTACAAATTACAATAGGTCGCAATGCCTTTTGCGCAAAAATAAATTTACAGGAGCCCAAAAACAAAATTACGTATTTTGACAAATTCTATATGCGACACTGTTGCATGTGAAAATTGCAAAATCATAAAATTTGATAATTTTAGCTTTGTACTTATCGTACAGGGTCAAATTTACATTCGTTTGAAAGATAAGGTTCAAAACTACAAATTACAATAGGTCGCAATGCCTTTTGCGCAAAAATAAATTTACAGGAGCCCAAAAACAAAATTACGTATTTTGACAAATTCTATATGCGACACTGTTGCATGTGAAAATTGCAAAATCATAAAATTTGATAATTTTAGCTTTGTACTTATCGTACAGGGTCAAATTTACATTCGTTTGAAAGATAAGGTTCAAAACTACAAATTACAATAGGTCGCAATGCCTTTTGCGCAAAAATAAATTTACAGGAGCCCAAAAACAAAATTACGTATTTTGACAAATTCTATATGCGACACTGTTGCATGTGAAAATTGCAAAATCATAAAATTTGATAATTTTAGCTTTGTACTTATCGTACAGGGTCAAATTTACATTCGTTTGAAAGATAAGGTTCAAAACTACAAATTACAATAGGTCGCAATGCCTTTTGCGCAAAAATAAATTTACAGGAGCCCAAAAACAAAATTACGTATTTTGACAAATTCTATATGCGACACTGTTGCATGTGAAAATTGCAAAATCATAAAATTTGATAATTTTAGCTTTGTACTTATCGTAGACAGTCAAATTTACATTCGTTTGAAAGATAAGGTTCAAAACTACAAATTACAATAGGTCGCAATGCCTTTTGCGCAAAAATAAATTTACAGGAGCCCAAAAACAAAATTACGTATTTTGACAAATTCTATACGCGACACTGTTGCATGTGAAAATTGCAAAATCATAAAATTTGATAATTTTAGCTTTGTACTTATCGTACAGGGTCAAATTTACATTCGTTTGAAAGATAAGGTTCAAAACTACAAATTACAATAGGTCGCAATGCCTTTTGCGCAAAAATAAATTTACAGGAGCCCAAAAACAAAATTACGTATTTTGACAAATTCTATATGCGACACTGTTGCATGTGAAAATTGCAAAATCATAAAATTTGATAATTTTAGCTTTGTACTTATCGTACAGTACTTATCGTCAAATTTACATTCGTTTGAAAGATAAGGTTCAAAACTACAAATTACAATAGGTCGCAATGCCTTTTGCGCAAAAATAAATTTACAGGAGCCCAAAAACAAAATTACGTATTTTGACAAATTCTATATGCGACACTGTTGCATGTGAAAATTGCAAAATCATAAAATTTGATAATTTTAGCTTTGTACTTATCGTACAGGGTCAAATTTACATTCGTTTGAAAGATAAGGTTCAAAACTACAAATTACAATAGGTCGCAATGCCTTTTGCGCAAAAATAAATTTACAGGAGCCCAAAAACAAAATTACGTATTTTGACAAATTCTATATGCGACACTGTTGCATGTGAAAATTGCAAAATCATAAAATTTGATAATTTTAGCTTTGTACTTATCGTACAGGGTCAAATTTACATTCGTTTGAAAGATAAGGTTCAAAACTACAAATTACAATAGGTCGCAATGCCTTTTGCGCAAAAATAAATTTACAGGAGCCCAAAAACAAAATTACGTATTTTGACAAATTCTATATGCGACACTGTTGCATGTGAAAATTGCAAAATCATAAAATTTGATAATTTTAGCTTTGTACTTATCGTACAGGGTCAAATTTACATTCGTTTGAAAGATAAGGTTCAAAACTACAAATTACAATAGGTCGCAATGCCTTTTGCGCAAAAATAAATTTACAGGAGCCCAAAAACAAAATTACGTATTTTGACAAATTCTATATGCGACACTGTTGCATGTGAAAATTGCAAAATCATAAAATTTGATAATTTTAGCTTTGTACTTATCGTACAGGGTCAAATTTACATTCGTTTGAAAGATAAGGTTCAAAACTACAAATTACAATAGGTCGCAATGCCTTTTGCGCAAAAATAAATTTACAGGAGCCCAAAAACAAAATTACGTATTTTGACAAATTCTATATGCGACACTGTTGCATGTGAAAATTGCAAAATCATAAAATTTGATAATTTTAGCTTTGTACTTATCGTAGACAGTCAAATTTACATTCGTTTGAAAGATAAGGTTCAAAACTACAAATTACAATAGGTCGCAATGCCTTTTGCGCAAAAATAAATTTACAGGAGCCCAAAAACAAAATTACGTATTTTGACAAATTCTATACGCGACACTGTTGCATGTGAAAATTGCAAAATCATAAAATTTGATAATTTTAGCTTTGTACTTATCGTACAGGGTCAAATTTACATTCGTTTGAAAGATAAGGTTCAAAGCTACAAATTACAATAGGTCGCAATGCCTTTTGCGCAAAAATAAATTTACAGGGGCCCAAAAACAAAATTACGTATTTTTTTACGTATTTTATACCTATCCAAAAATTTGATAATTTTAGCTTTACACTTATCGTACAGGGTCAAATTTACATTCGTTTGAAAGATAAGGTTCAAAACTACAAATTACAATAGGTCGCAATGCCTTTTGCGCAAAAATAAATTTACAGGAGCCCAAAAACAAAATTACGTATTTATGCGACACTGTTGCATGTGAAAATTACAAAATCATAAAATTTGATAATTTTAGCTTTGTACTTATCGTAGAGTGTCAAATTTACATTCGTTTGAAAGATAAGGTTCAAAACTACAAATTACAATAGGTCGCAATGCCTTTTGCGCAAAAATAAATTTTTACGTATTTTATCGTAGACAGTCAAATTTAATTCGTTTGAAAGATAAGGTTCAAAACTACAAATTACAATAGGTATGCCTTTTGCGCAAAAATAAATTTACAGGAGCCCAAAAACAAAATTACGTATTTTGACAAATTCTATACGCGACACTGTTGCATGTGAAAATTGCAAAATCATAAAATTTGATAATTTTAGCTTTGTATTTATCGTACAGGGTCAAATTTACATTCGTTTGAAAGATAAGGTTCAAAACTACAAATTACAATAGGTCGCAATGCCTTTTGCGCAAAAATAAATTTACAGGAGCCCAAAAACAAAATTACGTATTTTGACAAATTCTATATGCGACACTGTTGCATGTGAAAATTACAAAATCATAAAATTTGATAATTTTAGCTTTGTACTTATCGTACAGGGTCAAATTTACATTCGTTTGAAAGATAAGGTTCAAAACTACAAATTACAATAGGTCGCAATGCCTTTTGCGCAAAAATAAATTTACAGGAGCCCAAAAACAAAATTACGTATTTTGACAAATTCTATATGCGACACTGTTGCATGTGAAAATTGCAAAATCATAAAATTTGATAATTTTAGCTTTGTACTTATCGTACAGGGTCAAATTTACATTCGTTTGAAAGATAAGGTTCAAAACTACAAATTACAATAGGTCGCAATGCCTTTTGCGCAAAAATAAATTTACAGGAGCCCAAAAACAAAATTACGTATTTTGACAAATTCTATATGCGACACTGTTGCATGTGAAAATTGCAAAATCATGAAATTTGATAATTTTAGCTTTGTACTTATCGTAGACAGTCAAATTTACATTCGTTTGAAAGATAAGGTTCAAAACTACAAATTACAATAGGTCGCAATGCCTTTTGCGCAAAAATAAATTTACAGGAGCCCAAAAACAAAATTACGTATTTTGACAAATTCTATATGCGACACTGTTGCATGTGAAAATTGCAAAATCATAAAATTTGATAATTTTAGCTTTGTACAAATTCAAAACTACATAGGTCACAATGCCTTTTGCGCAAAAATAAATTTACAAGAGCCCAAAAACAAAATTACGTATTTTGACATATTCTATATGCGACATTGTTGCATGTAAAAATTGCAATATCATAAAATTTGATAATTTTAGCTTTGTACTTATCGTAGACAGTCAAATTTACATTCGTTTGAAAGATAAGGTTCAAAACTACAAATTACAATAGGTCGCAATGCCTTTTGCGCAAAAATAAATTTACAGGAGCCCAAAAACAAATTTACGTATTTTGACAAATTCTATATGCGACACTGTTGCATGTGAAAATTACAAAATCATAAAATTTGATAATTTTAGCTTTGTACTTATCGTAGACAGTCAAATTTACATTCGTTTGAAAGATAAGGTTCAAAACTACAAATTACAATAGGTCGCAATGCCTTTTGCGCAAAAATAAATTTACAGGAGCCCAAAAACAAAATTACGTATTTTGACAAATTCTATATGCGACACTGTTGCATGTGAAAATTGCAAAATCATAAAATTTGATAATTTTAGCTTTGTACTTATCGTAGACAGTCAAATTTACATTCGTTTGAAAGATAAGGTTCAAAACTACAAATTACAATAGGTCGCAATGCCTTTTGCGCAAAAATAAATTTACAGGAGCCCAAAAACAAAATTACGTATTTTGACAAATTCTATACGCGACACTGTTGCATGTGAAAATTGCAAAATCATAAAATTTGATAATTTTAGCTTTGTACTTATCGTACAGGGTCAAATTTACATTCGTTTGAAAGATAAGGTTCAAAACTACAAATTACAATAGGTCGCAATGCCTTTTGCGCAAAAATAAATTTACAGGAGCCCAAAAACAAAATTACGTATTTTGACAAATTCTATATGCGACACTGTTGCATGTGAAAATTGCAAAATCATAAAATTTGATAATTTTAGCTTTGTACTTATCGTACAGGGTCAAATTTACATTCGTTTGAAAGATAAGGTTCAAAACTACAAATTACAATAGGTCGCAATGCCTTTTGCGCAAAAATAAATTTACAGGAGCCCAAAAACAAAATTACGTATTTTGACAAATTCTATATGCGACACTGTTGCATGTGAAAATTGCAAAATCATAAAATTTGATAATTTTAGCTTTGTACTTATCGTACAGGGTCAAATTTACATTCGTTTGAAAGATAAGGTTCAAAACTACAAATTACAATAGGTCGCAATGCCTTTTGCGCAAAAATAAATTTACAGGAGCCCAAAAACAAAATTACGTATTTTGACAAATTCTATACGCGACACTGTTGCATGTGAAAATTGCAAAATCATAAAATTTGATAATTTTAGCTTTGTACTTATCGTACAGGGTCAAATTTACATTCGTTTGAAAGATAAGGTTCAAAACTACAAATTACAATAGGTCGCAATGCCTTTTGCGCAAAAATAAATTTACAGGAGCCCAAAAACAAAATTACGTATTTTGACAAATTCTATACGCGACACTGTTGCATGTGAAAATTGCAAAATCATAAAATTTGATAATTTTAGCTTTGTACTTATCGTACAGGGTCAAATTTACATTCGTTTGAAAGATAAGGTTCAAAACTACAAATTACAATAGGTCGCAATGCCTTTTGCGCAAAAATAAATTTACAGGAGCCCAAAAACAAAATTACGTATTTTGACAAATTCTATATGCGACACTGTTGCATGTGAAAATTGCAAAATCATAAAATTTGATAATTTTAGCTTTGTACTTATCGTACAGGGTCAAATTTACATTCGTTTGAAAGATAAGGTTCAAAACTACAAATTACAATAGGTCGCAATGCCTTTTGCGCAAAAATAAATTTACAGGAGCCCAAAAACAAAATTACGTATTTTGACAAATTCTATATGCGACACTGTTGCATGTGAAAATTGCAAAATCATAAAATTTGATAATTTTAGCTTTGTACTTATCGTAGACAGTCAAATTTACATTCGTTTGAAAGATAAGGTTCAAAACTACAAATTACAATAGGTCGCAATGCCTTTTGCGCAAAAATAAATTTACAGGAGCCCAAAAACAAAATTACGTATTTTGACAAATTCTATATGCGACACTGTTGCATGTGAAAATTGCAAAATCATAAAATTTGATAATTTTAGCTTTGTACTTATCGTACAGGGTCAAATTTACATTCGTTTGAAAGATAAGGTTCAAAGCTACAAATTACAATAGGTCGCAATGCCTTTTGCGCAAAAATAAATTTACAGGGGCCCAAAAACAAAATTACGTATTTTGACAAATTCTATACGCGACACTGTTGCATGTGAAAATTGCAAAATCATAAAATTTGATAATTTTAGCTTTGTACTTATCGTACAGGGTCAAATTTACATTCGTTTGAAAGATAAGGTTCAAAACTACAAATTACAATAGGTCGCAATGCCTTTTGCGCAAAAATAAATTTACAGGAGCCCAAAAACAAAATTACGTATTTTGACAAATTCTATACGCGACACTGTTGCATGTGAAAATTGCAAAATCATAAAATTTGATAATTTTAGCTTTGTACTTATCGTACAGGGTCAAATTTACATTCGTTTGAAAGATAAGGTTCAAAGCTACAAATTACAATAGGTCGCAATGCCTTTTGTGCAAAAATAAATTTTCATTCAATTTCAACTTTGAAATCCATCAAAAGTTAATTTAAACTTTTTTTTTCGTTTTTCTTCTTTTTCAAATATACAGTCAAGAAAATTTTCTTTTGTTTATTTAAAAATCGAGGAGATTTTATTTTACAAGTTATAATTATTTGAAGATTTAAAAAATCATTGATATGGAATTTTTAATTGATTGCGATAAAATCGCGATAAAATTGTAAGTCAATCAATCTCAACTCACATGACACTGTTGACACATTTAATTATGTTATTTGCATTAACCCCGCATTACCAAAGTTTTTGCTGTGCGCGGTAAGATCTATCACATCCATCATGGCAAAATTACCGCAAAAATGTCTCTTTGTAAGCAACGTAAGAGAGAAGAGACATAAAAAAAATCAATTTACACCAAACTTAGCGCATTGCAATGACCTGATTGTAGGATGAATTGAATGAAAGTTCATCAAGATATCTTTCTTTTGAATTTTCTTGCTGTCGTAAGTACTTTCTAACAATTGTGAAGAAATTCTACGTTTGTCGTCGTCCTATGCAAATATGGGAATTTTGTCAATTTTCTAACAATTTCCCTGTTCAATGCGAAAAAAAGCGCAACACACACACAGTACTTAATTATAAATAATAACGAACGCTTACAAAAAAGCCATATTTGGCATGACAGTAATTCGATATAAATTCTGTGAATATGTACGTGTGTGAGGCTTCTTGTGATTTTTTTCGTTTCTAATAATATTTATCTTCTAAAGCATTATTATGTCAATCATGTAAGTTGCTGTAACTATTTTTCCATTGCTTACCGAGGCGCTCATTTTACAGTTGCTGCTGTCATAAGGCACGATCAACACTATTGTTGTGAAGATCAATTGAATGAAAAAAGAGAAAAAAAGTGATTAACAGGAGTCGTTCATGACTTTGAATAAATCTTCAGGTAATGTGTTAATTAGGCGATGCGATTCGTGCCTTCTCTTCATTTTGTTTCATGAACAGGTGAGTTTCCGACAGTTTCGTTTCTAATTTTTTTAAACATTCTTAATTGAAGTGTTTTTGAAGATTATCTGATACATTTGAAAGTGAAGTGCATCAATCTTAAATTTTTTTTTTCGGATCTCTTTCAGTTTTCGTGTATCATTTGTAACTATCTACCTGTCATTCACTACCGAATGCATTAAAAGAATCTACGTTTCGGAATAATTAAAGTTGGGATTTGAATAAACAGACATTTTTCTATGTTCGATAACAACAACAAGGCATTACAACAACCGAAAGCATAACATCACGCACGCCAAAGACATAAAAATGAAGACTATAGGGGACGACTAACTGGCGCAAAAATTCTTACTGCTTTTTTCTCGCTGCACAACATCTCGAGACAACAACACAAAAAGACATTTTTCCAATAATAAACATCTTTTTCTTCTTATCACACACACAAACGCACGTATGAATGCCATTGCTTTATCAAATTAAACGAGTCATAAAGTGTAATGTGAGTAACGTTAAATGTTAGCCTGGCGCCTGAATGCCAAATTAATATTTTTATTGTGAACGCACACACAATCAGTTGCGAGTTAAAAGTTTCAATATGTATGATTTTTTCCGTTTCGCGTTGTTGTTTTTTTCCCTTTTGTGCACATCATTCATCATCATCATCAACGCGACGTCGTCGTCGTCGTATTTCCATCATCATCATCAATGGAATGGTAAGTAAGAAAGAACACAATGCACTTCGCATAAATATGTTTAATTTAATTTCTATGCTCTCTGTTGTTGTGATTTTTTTTCTCTTTCGTGCCATTTCAGGTTTTGTCGCGATTCGCGATACCGATACAGTTTTGCGCTGGCTGCGCGTTTTCCGTCGCCCGTTCATTGATGAGTGTTTGATAAAATATCGCAAAACGACAATGTTGCCAAAAGGGAACATCGAAAATACGAATTCACTTATCAGCGATCGTATGTGCCTCGAATGCCGAATTTTTGTGGGCAAACAGATGACATGATGATGACAGCAAATGCATGCGTAAAAGTTCATTGATACCCGTAAAAGGAGAATTTTTGACGAATTATTGATATGCCACACCGCACACTCGATTATTCAGTTGAAACAGATGCACGTTACATTAGAAGAACATCTCTCGCATAGCACTCGAATTCACTTACAAATTAGTTTCAAGCACCTGCAGTTTTATGTTTAGCTTGTGAACTTGTTACATGTGTGTGTTGTGTCTCTCTGCAATGGAATGCCGTTTTATATAAGTCACACAAGCGGTAAGCAGCATGCCTTTTTTCTCAACAATCTGAAAAATATTTATATAAATTATTATTATAAAATATATAAATAGTACTCGGCAAACACACGAAAAATCCGCAGTTCTTAAAAGCATGTTGCCTGTTTGTAACTTGTCTCAAGTCATAAATTGCATTTATTGAACACTATATATATAAATAAATACTCACAATATATTTTTCGATACTATTTGGGTCACGTTAATATTAATTTTTGCTCACTCACACTCGAATCGCGTTCGTTAGACACCAAATTGATAACTTTTTTACAAGCTGAAACGAGAAAAAAAAGCAACAAGGATAAAAAATGTGTGCACGTTCGACACAACATCGTAAGTAATGAGCTTCAGGTTGATGTCGTAACTATCGAATATTTAAATATTTTGGTGTTAAATAGAACTTACCAAATGCTTAAAACTCTAACAAGTGCACACAAATTTGTCTTTTTTATTTACGACTTGTTATTTGACGGAAAAATTCACACAACACTTTTTGACTAAAATTAAAAGTTTTTAAAAATACTTATTTTAATTTTTTTAATACATATATATTTTAAGTATACCTTTAACAAAATTTTTTGAAATTTTTAAAAAAAAAATTAATTTGAAAAATTAAAAAAAAAATAATTATTAAAGTTTAATTCAAAATAATTAATTAATATAAAATTATAAATAAAAAATTTAAAGATTTAAAAATAATTTTAAAAATTAAAATTTATAAATAAATATGATAAATAAAATAATTACATTTAAATTAATTGTAATAAACAATAAAAAAAATATTTAAAATTTTTTATAAATTTAAGTTAATTTTTTTAATTTTAATTTTAATTCTAAAATTTTAAAATTTTAAATTTAATAAATATAAAGTATTTAATAATTTTTTAAGAAAAAATTTTAAAATATTTTTTTTTAATTTCAGGTTTTTATCCAATTCCTGTTAACATTTCAAACTTTTCATTTAGAAAGGAAAATATTGTGTGAAAATTTGTAATATAATTTGAAAGTACTCGACGATAAAAGTAAAATATAATTGATCGCGGATGCCCTTCCCATGTGAAAACTCTGTGTGTGTGTGACGAGATAGCTAATGAACTGCTGATGATCGAAATCAAATAACTTTTTACAAGATTATGTGTTTTATAATGTACTCGCAACCCATTATTATTAATAATATTTATATGATTACAAAACTATCACACATTATAAAGCACGGCAATTCACTTGCCATATCTCGATGTTACATTTAAAGTACGAGCAAGCGAGAGAGACTTCCAAGAAATCAAATAAAGGAGAAATATTGCTTTTTTGATTGCATTATTATTATTACTACTCTACTCCAGATTGCACAAATTAACTGACTAGCTGTTGTCTCTCTGTGTGCACAAACACGATGTTGTCGAACACACATTTTACACATTGTACAAAACTGTTAATAGCTATCATTAATTGAGGCAATTATATCGATTTATTTATGTCGGCATTCTTTATATCTCGATGCAAGACTCTTGCTTTTTTGTCTCCTTTTTTGCGTAAGTGTGTAAGGCAAAAACTCTCTCATCATTACATCAATAATTCTGTGTTCAATCGCTTTTTTTTGTTTCTCAGCTAACGCATGTAGTTACATCGAACAAAAAAAAACATCAACGACGTGTGATATTGTGATTGTTTTTTTTTTTTTCGTGAATGCGGAGATGGATAATAATTGATGATCGAAAATTTTTACCAAAAAATGTAAGTACATCTTTATAAAAATCACGAAAAATTTAACACGATGCATGTCCATTTAATAATCATTACAGGCATATAATTGCAAAAAAAAGGAGAATTACCATTGGATACAGTTGTCAACTTAAGAAATGAACGGCAATATATTTTCTTTCTAATGCTCGCTCGTTACAGGCACAGAGAATCAGGTTTATGATAATTTTTTGCTCGCTGCACATGACATCGACGCAAGGTGTACTCAAATTGAGAGACAAATCTGGATTAATTCCATTTTGTTGTTATTTAAATGTGCATTAATTGCAACTGAACGTGCATTAAAACGCAACGCACTATGCTAAAAAAGCGAATTAACGAACGACCTTACCAATCATTTTGGCAAATAAATAAATATTTAAATGTATGTTCGACACGTATTTTGTAATAGATACCACATTACTTGCACAAATTGACTCGCCAAACAGCAGCTAAACTTTTTTTTTTGGTTTATTATAATTTATATTTAATGAAGTTTTAAATCAAGTCACACCAAATATTTGTTAGCTAATAATAATATAATGCACAAAATGGTCAAGATTCATGCTCGACGAGTTGTAATGAGAAATCAAAATAAAATTTACGACTCCGATTTCAAATTTAGAGCCTTCCTCTATGAATTATTATTGTACGCGCGAAGTTCTATGTGCTGCGGCAAGTTAATAAATCTGTTAGAAAATCGATTTGATTTACGAATCATTGAGTCGAGTGTTGAAACATTGATAAGTAATCGCTTCTTACTTCAAATCCAATGAACGTTGCAGAAAAAAAAGTTGGTTGTCGTCGACGTTTTATCTCATTTTTCAATAATTCTCACGTTCGAGCTGCTGTAATAAAACAAATAAAAAAGTAACAAAAAAAAAAAAATACGCAATATATTCGTTTTCCGTTCATTAAATTAAAAGTCAACCGATATATCATTCAATCAAATATAAATCTCTTTATAGATGCAAAGAGTTGGATGTGATGCAATAATCGCCCGCTTTGGATGCTGAGGCATGGAAAACACTTTGCTGCAATGCTTTCTTAGATATAGGTCTTCTCTCTGTTGTCATGTTTTTTTTTCGTATTGAAAGACACAACGCAACTCATTTCCGCAATTAAACATTTTATCGTATTGTTGTACATTTTATCCGATAAATTTTTTAAGATTGCAGATTTCATTTAAATTCTCATTAAGCTTGAATCGGAGAAATTCAAGTTTTTGCCTTGTTTTCCGTCATCGGATGTCAATTCTGAAGTTTCTTTCCTTTTAGAACGATATTTTTGGAATTTTTATTTTTCTCATAAGAAAATTGTTCGAGATAATAAATAATAAAAACATCATTTCTCAAGTACCTAAGTAATTACTTGATTGATTTCAATGCTCGTGTTTCGCGCAACTTATTGTAACAACTAAATGACAATGGCTAATAATAATTTGCCTTATTGTCTTTTGTTCCAACAACTCAAGCTAATGAATCAAATAGTAAATGGGTTCTGGATGGAAAAGGTTTCGCGCCGCCGCCGTCGAAGTTGAATGATCTATCGACATGACACGTCTTTAGGTAAAATCTATCATCACCATCAGTTGTCACAGACACACAAATGACCAACAACGTTGATGATGAAGGAAACGACGAGCAAACTGTTTAACATTTTATTGAATGGAACATTTATTTTTGTGTTGTTCTTGTATCTTTTTATTATTATTGCCTGAACAATACCATATGAAATTGTGTGTGTGTGTAGAAAATATCAAATGACAACAACAATGGAAGAGAAAAAACGCAGAACAAGACGGTGACATACGAACAGATAATACTAAATATTACACAATTAGTGATTTATTAGAGAAATGAAAAGATTTCATGTTCTTCTTTCGTTTTTTTTTCTCTTCTTGTCTCACAAACCATTTATCAAACAAATGCAAAAAGCGAAAAAAAAAATACGTGAACGACTTCTCAGATGATTTTTTCGGAAAACGATGTTAATATAATAATTTTAATTGCTCCTTGTTTGTCGTCAAGCCCGCTTCTTACGCATATGATTTCGACGACGACGAAAGACACGCAGGAAAAATGATCATCGAACGCTGTTGCACGTTTTTTTCCCTCGAACCTTTTGAAATCATTGATCAAAGTTGGATTCCATTAAATTGTTGTAAAGTATGTTTAATGTAAAAGTAAGTAACTTTTTTGTCCGCTCTTGTAAACTCGACGTTGTCTCGAAGTTGTTGCTGCACAGTTCTTCTACACAGCAGATTTTTTCAACATTCATGCTTTGTTTGTAATGTATTCAGTGGTTGCAATTCTTGTTATTTTTTGTAAAGTTTTTTTTTATATACTCTACGGATTGAAAAGTGTTCAAATTAATGTCTTATTTCGTAAAAGGGATCAATCTAATACCTTAAGGGTTTATTTCAACCTCTTAAGGGATTAAATTTACCTCACAAGGGATTAAATCAATCTCTTAAAGGGATTAAATTAACCTCTCAAGAGACTAATTTAACCTCTTAGGGATTAAATTAACATTTTGAGGGATTTTTTAACCTCTTAAGAGACTATTTTAATCTCTCAAGAGACTAATTTAACCTCTTAAGGGATTATTTTAAGCTCTTGAGGGATTTTATAACCTCTTAAGGGATTATTTCAACCTCTCAAGAGACTAATTTAACCTCATAAGGGACTAAATTAACCTCTCAAGGGATTAATTTAATCACTTAAGGGGTTAATTTGAACACTTTTCAATCCGCAGGGTAAATATTTTTATTTTACACACAACACACGTAAATAAATAAATAATCAGTCTTATTGATGATGATCAACCTATCAAACATAGAGGAATTCCATAGAGGAGGAGATTCAGAAGCATTCGCAAAAGTTTTATGATTTTTTTTGCTTGATGTGAAGATTATTATTTTTAAACTTGAAGTCAAATAGTCACAGTTTTTGTCACAAGCACGTTGAAAAAACACACAGGACCAATTCTAGTCACGTTCAACATGGCATTGTGTGTCGTCTGAAATTGAACATTTTTATGAGAGAACGTTGAATTGACCTTTGCTAATATTTTCTCTCGCATTGTGTTGTGTTGAGAAAACCATTAAATTAAAATAATTACTCATTTCGCTGTTAATTAAATATCAAAAAAGCGAAAAAGAAGAAGTAAGTTTCGCGAGTGTTAATTCAGCCATGACACTCGCTGCTGTTTCTGTGTTCCTTTGTCGTCGTCGCATCGCATCGCAAGGATGCAAGCAGAGAGGAATAACACAAAACAGTCAGATCGACAAAAAAAAACTCGATTTAAAGAGCATGCAAAAATGTTGTTGTCACGTTTTATACTTGTCGTCCAATGAAAAGTACAATCGTTCGTTCGTTTTTTTTGTGTGTGCTGCTCTCCAATACGAGATGTTGTGTCAAGTTAAGAGCTTTTTGTATTTTTACCGCTATTGCATGATATTGTTCTGATATTATATTTATTTTTTTCGTGTGTTGTGTGTCTCTTTGCGCTTATCAAGAAGATATCGGTATTTACTTGGAATTGGAAGTAACTCGAAAAAAACATATTTTTCGTCTCTAAAATGCTGCGTTTAACTGGCTACTTGGAACAAACCGCCCTACAGGCAACGAAATTCATTAAATCATCAAAAAAGTTAGCGGTTCATGTCCAAAACTCATCATAAATGTAACGGTGGTTTACCATGTTTGAGGCGTTTTTTTTCTACTACTGCTAAATTCGAATTTCGTTGATTAGAACATTCTTTATCGTCTCCGGATCAGCAGGAGCAGCAACGATGATGATCACAATCAATCAAAAAATAACATGCAATTTTCAGTCAACTTAACCTTTATCCAATTTAGTTTTCGTTTTCGTTTTGCATGCACCTTTCGTGTGTGCGTTGCACCTTAAAAATTGCTTGCCTCTTTTCATTTTGGCTTTTTTTATAATTAAAATAATAATATGGTCATCGTTTTAGAAATATCGTTTATAAGAACAATGCGCCTGATGTTTGATGAGGCTTAAGATAATTTAAGCAGACATACACACACATTTCGTATGACGTGTTTGCGATTATTATTAATTTATTTGCAGTTTAGGATTCTTCGCAAATATTTTTGTGTATAAATAGTGCAATCAAGTTTCATTCACCTCTCGTTCTTCCGAAACCCTCAATTATGTTGAGAGCATTTAAACTCGCGAAGATCCATTTTGTAAACTCAAGTTACCCCAATTGCCTGTAAATCGCACTAAACTAAGAAAAAAAAAGAGAATTAACGAATTCACATCAAATAAATTCTTTGCGTTCTCCTCGCTCGTATAGAGAAGCGATTTCCTTTCCTTGTGCCTTTCCTTCATTCCTTTTCTTTCATCTTGTCGTTCTTCTTTTAAATACTCGCCTCTTTATAGGTTAATTTTTCGACAATTTATATATAAATCGCTGCAGGGTTTCGTCTGCGCTGCTTCTAATTTCTTTCTCTCGGCTTGCTTACGTAGAAATTGCACTCGTTTCAATTATATATTTTTCCTGAGATGTCGTGTTTGCCGTGTTATCAAGGTTGCACAGAAATTTATCTTATCCAACGTTTTCGCCAAATCGAAATAAATAGTCTCTCCTCTCCTAACACGAAGTTAGGCCGCTCCAAATGAAAATCAAAAATAAAGTCCAATGGGGTAAAATAAAAAAAAGTTAAAAATTTCATCAAAAATTACCGTTTTATAATGAAAATTTATGAATTATAAAAATTTTTCAAGAAATTAAAAAAAATTTTTTTTTTTTTGAATTTTTAACTTTTATCAACTTTTTATCTCTAAAAATACTTTTTGCATGTTTTTTAAATAATTTTAAAAAATTACCGTTTTTTGATGTATTTTCACAATTTTTCAAGAAATTATTTTTTTTTTTTTAATTTTAATTTATTAAATAAATTGTTAAAATTTTGTCATTTTGTATGAAAATAGTATTTCAATTTTTTTTAATTTTCAAAAAATTTTGGATTTTATTTTTGATTTGCATTTGTAGCGGCCTTACGTTAAATTGTCTTGTTTTTTGCTATCTCGCCGAGAATGATGATGTATAACATGCATGTTTTCGACTTACACATGTAATGTACAGGAAGAATATTTTTCGTGTTTCGCGTTTGATTAGAAAAACATCAATGTTGTGCTAATTTCGTCTTGTCTGATATCGACTCTCATAAATCTCTGCAAAGAAAAAAAAGCGTATCGCATGCTATTAATAGGGATGCATTTCGTGAGTCGATTTTTTTTTAGATAATTGCAATAGTTTTATAAACGGAAGCGTAACCAATTTCACGGTAAAAATTTAGATAAACGGCTTCTGTGCTCCTCTTTCGAGACGTTTCCTTAATTGGTTGCGCCTTGTCTACCATTTCAGGATAAAAGATCATTCATGTTGACATGAAACGGAGAAAAAAATGCACAGAAATTTTTAGTAATTATATGTCTCGAGCGCATTGTGTAGTCAATTGGTGTTGA
This sequence comes from Culicoides brevitarsis, assembly GCF_036172545.1. Taxonomy (NCBI): domain Eukaryota; kingdom Metazoa; phylum Arthropoda; class Insecta; order Diptera; family Ceratopogonidae; genus Culicoides; species Culicoides brevitarsis. The sequence goes on along the minus strand of NC_087085.1, from coordinate 46,042,734 downwards.
TGATGATGATGATTGTGCAAAATGTCAATTGTTCAGAGTTTTAAATGATTAAAAGACACTTTAAAAGCTTTATCATGCACAAATATCTCGCGCGCCATACAAAATGAAAAGTGCATAATGATACAAATCACATTAAATATCGTTTTATCTTCTTGAAATCTGGTTGTTGTCATCGCCGCATATGCTATGAGATACGAATCATTGCGAAATATTTGCATTTTATGCATGATCATTAACGACCATAAACGTTAATCCATATACTTCATAACTTCGCTTCATAGATAAAAGCTTTTAATGCTCTTCGATTGTTTTGTTCGTAGGTGACAAAAAGCCTGTGAGGAAAAAGAAAAGAAAAAAACAAAAGTAATTCATCAGATTTTGTGCCTTTCAGTCATTTTCAGCGTGCTACTGATTTTCAAACCACAAATAGTAAATGAAACATTTTATTTTATTAAATTGAAACTGCCCTCGAGTAACGATCTCGTTTTAACCGTTTATAAAGCACTTTGCTTCTGTATGCTTTTTTTACTCCCATATTGAAAACGTACGAAAAAAAAAGCCAAAGTCAAGATAAATCATGACGATTTAAATAAATTGAATCACACATACACTGAGCGACGAACGAGCGACTCGCGAAATTATGAAAGAAGAAATATTTTCTCATCATTCAAACAACGCGAAAATTACGCCAACGGCAAGAACTCATGTGCGTGTTTTATTGTTATTTTAGCACTGTTTGGTATATTTTTTCATTCATTATTACTTTTTTTGCCTCCGCTGATGTGTGTGGCGTCTCTATCGATAGAACGAATGCAGATGTTTAAACTGCTAATTTACTGATAATGAGTCTGGTTGCGATTTCTTTGTTTTTTTTTCCTCTCCTCTACGTCGATGCTTTGCTTTTACTTCAATTAATTAGTAAACATTGAAGAAGTAATTAACACATTTTGAGCAACATACTTGCAAAAAATAAAAAAAAAAATGTTGAAATCTCACAAGAATTGGAGTTCAAGTTTGAAAATGATCAAGATAGGTTTGAACCTTCAGCGCTTGATTTCGTATTCAGTGCAAGTATTTCTGTAAAGATACTGAAAAAAAAATAAACATTCATGAGGCAATTTATCGTTCAGTGTCATGTCACACGAAATATTTGGTAGATTTTTTGATTTTTGAAATTACCTTTTGATTGAATTTACTCAACAGGAAACGATTGCTTTTCCGGTAGTACTGTTCCCATAAAAATCACTTTCAGTTTTGTTCGTTTTCGTAAAAAAAAATTCTCATTGATAAAACACCTTGCCCAATATTGCACATCACAGGATTACAATTACTGCAAAAAAAAATCTAATTACCAAATACACACTTGTTCGTTGCTTCAACTGTGGGAATCCATCCAGTTTGATTTCCTGTCGACTTGTGCACCAACAATCTAAAAATTCCTTTCCCAAAGAAATCTATCAGACAAATGCATCAAGTAAGTCATTACCCATTACATTACCTGTGCTGCTGTTAAAAAAATACATTTAATCATTGTTCGAACTTATTTTTTTACAGCGTACGTTAAAATAAAACAACAACAACCTGTTCCTTTGCTTTTACTGTGTCTTTGCTTCTCTTTTTGTTTCTTTTATTGGTTCTCACTTTTTTTCTTTTATTATTTTTTTTATCGGAGGCACTTTTAAAATGCAAATAAACCAACATACTTTCGTGAATGATGAATATTGTGTCATTTTAATTTTTAATACGTTCGAGCTTTTACAAAAGAAAAAATCAGAAAGCTCTTTCCGATAATCATAACAAAGTAATTAACTTTTGTCTCTGGCGAATACAAAATAAAAAGGGAAAAAAGTTAAAGTGAATGTCGATAACATAAAAACGATCACGTATAAAGTTCAAGTATCGGAAAATATGGACCACTCACGATGATCTTGTTGATCCAGTTTTCTTATCTTGCGTTTCTTATGTACATTTACAAATAAAAAATGTTACATTTTTTGCTAATATTCGCAAAAAAAGGTATTGGATGAATGAAACTTCTTATCATCGCAAAAGTACATAATAATCGCACTGAGAGTCAAAACAACAACAAAAAATGCTTCGAATGACCATAAAATGCAGAGTAACTTAATTTAATTACCGTTAATTTATTGTTTAGGCAGTTTTTGCTGTGGCTGCCTGCTTTCTCATTAAAGATTTATAACAATTTGTAACAATTTTAAAATATAATAAAATCATTTACGTACTACGTTAATGAGCTGCAAGCGCAGTAAGTAACAAACAAAGCAAAACAATTTTAACATTATAATTATATGGCTATTTTAATTTATTATATTTTAAACATTACACCGAAAGAAACAAGCAAAAAAATTTTTTTTAGTACTTTACTAACAAGAAGTGCATTATTGTTCGTTATATACGTGGCGTAATGTATAGAAAAAGAAGTATTTTAATTTTATTACAATTTCTTGATGTTTTGCCGATACTTTGTTTATGACTTTTTTGCTCAGTACTTTTTAGACTTTGTGAAAGACAAAAAAAAGAAGTAAAATGACACGAATAGAAAATTAAACGTTTTTTCTTGTGTTTGACGATAATAATTAAGACTTTGAACGCTTTTTGTTGCTCCTGTGAGATTTTGCGAAACCAAAACCTGAACATGAAATTTTTAGCACTTGCAATTTTTCTTAATTCCCATAATTATGGAAGACAAAAGGTAACGTCACACCCATAAAATTGCAAAACAAATTCGCATTCCATGGATCTGACACAAAATCCTCATCGCAGGTACGATGCATTTTCGCAAAGTGAGGGTAAACGAAAAAAAAAGACATTAAAAAATTCTTTTATATCCGACGCATGTAAGATATTTATAAACAATATTATATATAAATATAAATTATGAACGCTTTAATTCGCTTTAAAGTACTTAATCATAGCGAGCAGTTCGAGATCGAATAATGAACGAAACTTACTTTGTGCTACATTGTATTTGCACTCACCTTCAATCAGCAACTCGACGCTTCACAAGACGATGACGCATACATTCTCTCACTAAATCAACGAACATTTAAATTATTATTTATTCAAATAATTTATTTGATACGCGCAACAGGTAGCTAGCTAACTTTGATTATAACGTTAGATAAATTTCTTCTTATTATTCATACACATTTACTTCAATTGTAAGCGTTAACGCGAACGTTTAGGTATAAGAATGAAGAATCATTCAGGGACAACATTTCATTGCGTTCAGGTATGTGATAAATTGTTAACAGTCAGTCACTGTCCATGCTGCATGGAGTCGGCAATGAAAACGCAGAAAAACAGAATTCATCGATCAAAATCATAATTTCTGCCTGTTCATAGAGAAAACGACGCGAGCGCGGTTAAATATTGAAATTAGATGAATGATGATCAATTATCTGCTTTTTTTATTAACTTAACTTAATTTCTTTGAGGAACTTCCGTGAGACTTCTCAGAATAAGTTGGCAAGAAATCTGGAGCAATCTTTTGACAGCGCAACCGAACAAAGCCATGTTCGATGTTATCTTCTCATTATTCGCTGAAAAATCAATTAAATCACGAAAATGGTGTTCAAAGTTCAAAAGTGCTCGAGTAATTTTTATGAAAATGGCACAATAATTGAACACAGTTCGAAAGAAAAAAAAACTTTTTAGCATAAAAATCGTTCGCGTTACACAAAAAAAAAATAATTCATTTCCAATATTTCACACACCAAACAAATAGACGAAAAAAAATTGTAAGAGCGAATAATGTTGCACGATTTTTGCATGTTCATTAACTTGTTTTTAGTTTTTTCTAATAATTATCTTTATCTGTCGAATACGAAAAAAATAACATTTTTTCGCTGCAAATTAAAGAATTGCTGAAGTTACAACCGAAATGATGTCACTTGATGCTTTTGTCCATCACACACGTATTCTCGTGTCTCTTAATATAGCAATAAAAAAATGTGTTGATCAAAAGCGGAGATTTCTGAAAAGTTATAATTAACTCATTAAAAAAAATGAAACATTTGCTATTTTTGGTAGTAAAGTAAAAGTATGTGATAATATTTTGAAAGCTCAATTTCCATTGCAGGCTAATTACAATTACAAAATCCTCGTCACAAAGCCGCCGTGTGCCAATTAAACGTTAAGAAAACAAGAAATTAGTTAAATAAATAGTCGATGTTATGTTATTATTTGCTTACAAAGAAGGTTTGTTGAATATACACAACTGCTTTAATTACTTAATTAAACTTTATTTGAGCAACAACCACTCAATCACAATAGACAACAAGAAATTGAAGATTGATTATTACGCTCTGATACATTTTTTCCTCGCAACGCAAGTAAGTTTCGTTTGTTCGTTGATGATGCATTACGGAGCCGTGATTAAATTGATTTGAAACAATATTTTTTGAATAATTTACGGAAATTCCATTGAAAAAAAATAAAATTATTTTTTTTCTGTCTGTTCTTTCATGAAATCTATCAAAAGGCGCTTAAACCACGATATTATTTCTCGTTAATTTAAATTAATTTTACTAATTTTTTTTTTTGAGCAACTTTCTCATAGAGTATCGTATCGTGTGGTAAACCACTGTTGTTTTGATGATGAATTAGAAGCAATTTATCATGTACAATGTTTGTTATTATTATTATTGGTTAATTAAAATGAAAAATTTAAAACAATTTCATAGGGCACGGTGTGGTCTATCGAAGAATTTTTTGTTTTTAAACGCAGCTTTTTCCTCCGTCTACAGGTAAAATAACTCCCGTGATGTATTTTGCCTTTTCCGATGCCAAAAAGCAAATTGCATTTGCGATATCTTCAGGTTCAGCAGGTCTTCCCAATGGATAACTACTCTTCGCATCATTCAACATTTTTTCATATTGATCATCTGCCATGCCGCATTTCTTCTGAAACGTTCCATTGACCAATCCGGGACTTACGGTATTGATTCGAATCTTTTTTGGACCCAATTCGACAGCGGAAACTCTCGTAAATTGATCCAAAGCTCCTTTACTTGCACAATAAGTGTTTGCATTTGGTCGATAACACGTGATACTCGAGACATTAACGATGCATCCTTCAGTTTTCGCCAAATAGGGAATTGATAATGTCGTCAAATAATATACGGAACGCAAATTTGTTCGAATTACAAAGTCAAAAGCTTCCATGGTGACATTTTCGATTGTGTGATATTTGTTCGCGCCGGCATTATTGACTAAAATGTCAATTTTACCAAATTTTGAAGTAGTTTGCTTTACAATTTCCTCAATATCTGCTTCTTTTGTGAGATCTGCTGTGATAATCAAAGGCGTTGGAAGATTTTTCACTCCGAGAGACAAACAATTGTCGCGTGTTTTTTCGAGATTCGGCAAAGATCGAGCTGTTAATACCAAAGTTGCTGCTTCTTTAGCGAAATTTAAGGCAGTTGCAGCTCCAATGCCTGAAGAAGCTCCCGTAATTATGACAACTTTTCCATAAAATGCCATTTTTTGCTATGTGAACTGTTAAAAGGTTGAATTAATACTGAATTTGTAACACGTGTCGTTTTTACTTATATACCTGTGTAAGAGATAATAAATATATTTAGAGCAGCTGTGACAATATTGCAATCAATAACAAAAAACAAACCTTATCTTGACAAAAAAGTACTTATTTTTAGAAACAAAAGATATTTTTAAAAAAATAATAATCAATTTTTTTTAAGACAAAAGCAAAAAAAAATAATAATAAGTTTCATTCGGCAAGACACCATCGAAGATAAAAGCTTGTTTAAATTCCGTTTATCTAAACAATTTTTTACATTTTCTATGATTACTTTTCAATAACAATTTGCTCATACGACACTCGCTATTTTCTCCGCTGCGCAAAGATAACCTTTCACCAAAGTAAAATTTATGTGCTCATCATTATAATTTTTGCTGTACAACTCCCGGGACAACAAACATGCAACATGCATCTGAAAAAGAAGAAAAATGCAGCAAACATCACTGACAAAGTTCAAATAATTTAATTAAAAACAAACGTACCGTGGAATATCCATGCCACACGATTAAACTGTGATTTAGAAAAAAAAGTATTTTTTCGACTCGACACGGTCTCAAATAAACTATAAGTCACGAACATTATCTCTTTCTCCCCTCTTCGCTGTGCAGTTAGTTGCATATTTATTAAGTGAAATAAAAATTAAAATAAAATGAAGACGACGACGAGACCTCAAGCCAGTGTGTCATCCGCGTGTGTGCAACTTATTATGACGATGATAATGATAAAGATAGAAAATATATGATTATTAGCGTGTGGAATATGGCAAATGATGTTAATGTATGAAATATGTTAATGTCTCTCGAATCGGCAGTATGGAATGTGGTTATTATTGTAAAACAATTAATAATAATTGAATTTCGAGCGCGGCACTCACGTTAAAAGGACCAGAAATATTTATTGTTATGACTCAGAGAACTGAACTTTCTTTGTTGAGCAATAAACTTACAGATCTAACAACCTTTATAACGAAATAAAAAAACACAAAGCTTGTGAAAATGCTTACCAAAGGAACCCGTATATAATAATTACGAGCACAAACTTTCCGATTATCGTGAAATTTATAAATTATTTTGAGCACGCAAAGTAAACTTTGATCCAAATACAGTTAGGTGAGTTGAAAAATTAGAAAAAAATATCAGCATCTTCCATTTTATACAACATTTTGTTTTTTTTTTCGAATAATTCATTCGTTGTTGACCCAATTTTATCCTTAATGCCCCTTCTTCTGCTGATATTTAAACGAACATAAAAATAATATATAAATATAAATTTTGTTATAACTTAAAATTCATCTGATATTCGGAATATTTCACAATGGCAGTAACGACGTTGTTTCACAAAACGAACTCCGTGACCGATTCTGCAAAAAAAAAATAAAATAAAAATAATAAAATGTTTTAATTAGAATCCCATAAATTGAATTGGTTATCTAAATCTATTATTTATAAGAAATATAGTTGTAGTAGCGTTGCAACGTCGAATAAGTTATGTTTATTATATTTTTTTCTGTACATTTGATAATAATATTTAAAAATTTATCATCCAAAGTGTTTTTTTATTGAATTGATTATACTCAAAAGGAGTGGAAGTTAATTACTTTCGATCTCACGAATGCGACTGATGGAAAATCATGATATTTATGATAAATGCATCCAAAAATACATCTGTGTTTAATATTATTCGTATCCAAAATACACCTGTAACTTCTTCTTTTATGAATGAACGTACCAATTAGAATAAATTAAGTAACTATAGTTATCATTTCACTCTTTTATAATCAATTTCCATTTAGAAAACCACAGAAACGAGACCTACAGCGATTGATTTTACTATTGAGGAGAATTTATGGAATGAGAGACAGAAACTGAGACAGTGTTGATGATTATGTTAAAATTTTTTTACTAAACGCGTGTGTATGTATGTTCGTGTCATTTGCCTTAAGCATATTTTTATGTAAATGAATATCATTATATCTTATGCTGTTTAGCTGATTATCACGGTATTATTAGGCTTATGAGTAAATATAATTTAAGAATAATAATATTGTTATAGACGGAATTGGAGACACATTTATCATTTATGACTATTATGATATCTCATCGCCTCTTATTATTGATATCAGATGCCCTCGGGATCATTATGAGAAAAAAATTTACCACACATTCGTATACAAATATTTGTTTAATTTTAATGTAAACAAAATTTTAGATAAATTTAATCAACAAAGGTAGGAGAATCGTCAATTGAATTACAATAGATATAATTTTTTTATATGGGCGGTCGATTTTACCACACACTTTTTTTTTTTGTATGATTGATGATCTGAGCAAATATTTGACCCATTTTTATTGTTTTCCTTTTCTACGATGGAAAATGTGTCACAAATCGTCGCATTTAATCAGCAATCCGCTTTTCTGAATAAATCTCAATTATTAAAGTAGCTCTCGAGATCAGTATCGGAGATTTATTTACTTTTCACGTAACTTAGATCAGAAATTTTCTATCAGCTAAGGCATTGTGAGACCGTGTCTGAACATGAAAAAATTATGAATAAAACATAAACACGATCCATTGACACAAATCTGTGTATCATTATAAATATTTTTGCCACAAAACATTCCATACGACTTGCATGAGAGAGTAATAATGCACCAAAAGCCCAGACTGGCAGGAAAAGTTTTTTTTCATGTATTTAGTTTGGCTGAAAATAAAATAATCATCAAGGGAAGGTATTATATACAATTTTTTTACGTTTTTTCTGTATTTTTGATCTACTATTTGATTGAGCTTAGTCGCACACTTCTTAATATTATTTATGAGGCTTATTAAAAATCTAACAACGCTTTTTAAATTGGGCTCTAAATTGGATCCGCAATGCATATGTGTGAGAGAAATAATATTTTGTGAAAGAAAATATTTATTTTTCTACAATATTTTTTTGGAATTTGTGTCACAATTGCATTTAGTTTTGCTAATGATACACTGCGGATAAATTCCATAAATCAAACTTGTGTTGATGATTTAAAATATGAGTTTTATCAAAGTTTTGTGATATTTACGGTGACAGTTGTCTCTTATTGTAAATGCATTTACAATAGAGAAATATGTTTTTAATGACATGAAACAAACAAAATCATAATAATAACAACCAAAACAACGAAAAAAACGCTATGAAAAATCATAATGTGCGATCTTTGTAATTCAATTCGATATTTTTTTGTGAAAAATAATACAAAATTCCAATTATTGTTTGCCAACTCTGTGGATTATGAGAAATAATTCGAAAAAATAAATAAAACTCCTTATTTGAATGCAGTTACTTTGTATTTTTTCATGAATTTTTGACCTCTTGTATAAAATAATTGCTCAGTTTTCGTTCGAACGATAACAAGTTTCTAATGCCTTTTACTTGTAATTAATCAAAATTGTAATGTCGAGTAGAAGCTATCAATAAACATGTTCAATATCTCGCTGCTATGTACGACAACGTTCCACACTAATTACAATAATCTTCGCTAATTTATTATATTTTGGTTTAAATAGATAAATAAAATAAATTTATAATCAATGCAATTATAATAAACACATATTTTAACACTCGCAAATGCAAATACCTGAGAACGTTAAAGTAAATATTAACAGGTTAGCTAACATAATAATAATTGAATACACGCACTGGCGATATAAAATGATGATTATGTGTGTCTCGACGACGACGAGTAACAAATAATAACGTAGGAAAAGCGAACGAAAAATTGTAAAATCATCTAAACTAAATGGTTAATATTTGCAGTTCATCAAATAATGCTGTTCCTTGTTTATTTACTGTTAAGGCCGCTCCAAATTTTTTTCGATGTTTTTGTCCCAAAAGACTTTTTACAAAATGTTCAATTTTTTTAAATAAAAAAAAGTTTTGAAATACTTTTTCATAAAATACTTTTTTTTTACTCAGAGTATTTTAAATTAAAAACTTAAACCAAAAAATTTCATAAAAAGCTGTCAAAAAATTTTTTTTAAATTAAAAAAAAAAAAAAAAAATAAAAAAAAATTAAAAAAAAAAAAATTAAAAAAAAAATTTTAAATTAAAAAAAAAATTTTAAATAAAAAAAAAAAATTAAAAAATTTTTAAAAATTAAGAAGAAATTTTTTTGACAATATTTTTTGAGAATGAATTTTTCATGTAAAATTTCGTTTTTCAATACAAAATTCTTCAAAGTTGAAAATATTGAAAAAAGAAAATTTCTTTAAAAAATATCGAACAAGATCAAAAAACGGTCAATTCTCAACTTTTTTTTTATTTTGCCCCATTGGATTTTAAGCTTTCGAACGAAAACATAGAAAAAAAAAATTTGGAGCGGCCTAACGACAAAAAAATTTATAGGTTTTTATATTAAAACTTACACATCACTCTCGCGAGCAAACAGCCTTCAATGCTGTTCACACAGGCTTCAAAATGTTTTTATTTACAATCAGCCACTTTAAGTGTCAATTAAGGTAACAGTTATCTTGAAATGTTTCGTTTTAAAGGTTTTGCTGCCTTTTTTCCACTCTTTTCTTTTCATTTCTTAATAAATCATGGAATTTCAATTAGAGAAAAATAATGTGTAATGTGTGTCTCGCGGATCCTTACGTGGGATGAATGATTGGCTTATAAGCCTTCACTTTTTTTTCTGAGCTTTTCGAAAAAGTACTTTCACTGCATATCGCATTGCATTGTCGTCAAATGCATTTGCGCACGTTGCAAAAATTAAAATTCGTGAATTTGAATTATTTATAACTAACAAATAAAATCATCATAATCATGAGAGTGAGAGAGACTCGCCGTAGGCCTCGCAAATTTTTTGATTAATTCCATAAAGTAAACACCTTAAAATGATATTTGAACCCATAATTTTTACACACGATCAGCCACACGCCGTTAAAACGTTGCGCATAATTTGCTGTGCGGAAATTTTGTTAGTTTATTGGCAAGTGAGAGACCTTTAGGAGCTTTTTTATTATTATTTACTATTCGTATCGCAAAATATTCATCGATAATTTTTTTGACTTGAGAACTATGATATGTTAATTTAGCTTCAATATTATTGCTTTGTTATTTCCTCCCACATTTTTGTATAGCTCGTACTGCGAATCAATTGAAATTTGATACTTGCGTTATTATTTATAGTTTGTAGGTAATTTACGCCCAAAAATGAGCCAATCTTTACTTTTTTTTCTAAAAAGATTAGATCATCCGTGTTTTTTGTTTGCGAAACGTCATCAAATACGACGCCAGGTGCATTTTCGAGAATGAGCAACACACGATCGCGATCTAATAATTTAAGCTCAGAAGGGGGTCTGATAATAATAATTATTAAATTTAACCGGAAATCACTTATTTTGACATTTTTTCGTTCAAATTTTGCATGTTTTGAGATAAAGTTATCTCTTCGCGCATGAAATTTATGCAAATCTTTAATATTTCTCATCTAAAAGTTTGTTTTTTACGACACAGCTATTAAAAACTTTAACGTTCTATATTATTAATTTGCCATCCGATATTTATGACACGACGACGACGACGATAACGAAAGAAGTTGGCACAACAAACACACTTTTATTGATAAAGATACACTTCTTACGTCCTTCTTGCCATATAAAGACGATTATTGCTTTATTGATGTGATTTTGATTGAACACTTGTTCACATCGTATGCGTTAAAAAAACACATATGAGACAGTTTCGCCGACAACTTTTAATGATCTTGTACATAAAATTTTATTGAATGTTAATGTGACAATTGCGGAGTGTCTTCCTCTCATTTCGTAACTTTTTCTTCTATGAATTATTAAAATCTTTACAGGACGCCTTCTTTTTCCGTTGTCGTCGATATTTTTAATAACAATGAGTTACGCCTAAAAATATTATTTACAACATTACGAAATAATTTTTTCATAAAAGTTACCGAGTTCAATTGATTTTTTATGAACATGAACAAGTTTTGTCATTCAAAAGACTTGAACAGTGGTACAAGAAAGAAACTGCAAGAAAAAAACGAAGGAAACGGTAAACTATCATCATTAAGTCGCGCATCTTCTGCATGCAAAACGACATAAATTTCGATCAAAACGGAGATTAATCTACTCTAAATTGAATGTCAAGATAAATACCTCATTTGAGAGAATTCCAATCAAAACACATAAGCGATACGAGTCAAAGTTCAACAAGATTGACATTAAAAGATTGTGCTCTGGCGGTGCAATATCTTACATTACATGTTGCATGTAATTACGGAAAATGTGTTTTTATTGCAGCCTTTTTCGATTAATTAGGTTCAAGTGAAATTTGTCAAATTGTGATGTCAATCGCTGCCTGACTGAAGTGATGACTGACATTTAAAACGGCAGTTTGTGGCAATCGCTTGGAGTGATTTTTATCGGCAGTTTAAGTCAAGTTGCACAGTGAAAGTTACTTTTTGTAACATTTTAATGAGCTGCAAGTTAATTCTGAACAAATTAATGGAAAATTTCCGCTAATTAAATTGAGCTGCAAGAATTTAATTAAAATTCTACTCATACAATATGTCAGAAACTTGAACTTGACCTTTCAACTGTAAAGAAAAAAAAAAAGTTAGAAAAGGAGGAAATACAAGAGAATATTCAAATCACATTGATCTTCTTATTTGTTCTTTGTATTCTCCGTTTTTTTTTGTTTCATTACAAGACAAACGCAAATGAATAGCAAAAACAAACAATTTCTACCTACAAAAAAAAAATGAAATTGCAACGAAAGAATATAACAAGAAATAGTTTATCATTGAATCTTTTACATGACTTAAATACATATTATGCACTAAAATAGAGCTGCGGAGTGTAAGAATGGCAATCGATACAATTGTTACAAAAATAGAGACATCATCACGTATTATTTTGTCAAATGAGTTCAATGGTACTTACATAACTGCATGTTGCACGGGGTAGATGCAATCTTCATTTCTCGTTCTGAACGCCATTTTTTCGTCATAAGGCTCTTGCGGTAACGCAGAAGCTACATTGCCGAGCCCAATCAACCACATGATTAATTACACAGGCATTTGAGTATATTTGCCTAAATATTGTGTTGCCATTGATCAAACCCACGCTTACGCTCATCATTATATTAGCCAACTTGTGTTCTCTTCAACGAGCCAACCAACAATTGCCATAAAATACAACTTTGGAACAAGCATTTAACTGAAAAAAAAATGATATTATTAATGCAAAAGTTTCGTTTTCAATTACTACACAAATAACATTACAAGTGAGTAACTGCATTTAAAGTCGACAACAATAGATGATGATTATTGTTTTGCATTCTTTTTTTGCGTTTTTTTTAATGCATGGGAGCTTTTTTTTTCTTCAAAACGTTCGAACGGTTGATATATAAAACGCGACACCTACAAATTTATTATTACCTTTAAAAAGTATTCAATAAACTTGTGTTTCGTCTCTCTCTCTCGTGTCTTGTGTGTGTGGTTGGCTTTGTTTGTAAGATTTAATAATAATGATCTTTACTTCTTTTTATTATATCATTTTTTTTTGATATTCAACCGCAAAGTATACGGCAAAGACGTGTGCTCATGCACAATTATATTATTATTACAATATATTCCTTATACGAACTGCAAAATTTCTCACGTTATTCTCCATAAAAAGAGTAAGACCTATGTTATGTTCAGCATGGCATATGTCACCGCAAAGTAGAGCTTAAACTTCATTGAGTGATAAATTTTTCGCATTAGAAAAAAGTTAATTTTGAAATTTATATTGATGATTTTTTTCTGTTTGCGTTTTTTTGACATAAACTTCATAAATCGACCTAAAAAGTTAAAAACAATTTTTAAAAAAATTAAAATAAAATTATTTTTAATTGAATTAAAATAATTTTTAATTTTTTTCATTATATATTATATTACATTCTATAATATAATATTTTTATAATATAGTATAATATAAATATATTTTTTATAATATAATATAAAATATATTAATATTTTTAATGGTATGTATATTATATACATATCATGCATATCCTTTTTATATATATTTTTTTTTTCAATATAGATTTCTGAACAAAAATTTATAATAAGTTATATTTTTGTTAACAATTAATTAATTTTTAAGAAAAAAAATTTTCCAATATTTAGTATTAAAAAATACATATACAAAAATTATATAAATATAAATAATATGTACAATAATATATTATAATAATATTAAAATATATATTATATATTTTATTGTATACATGTATGTATAAATTCATTATATATACGTATAATATAAAAAAATATTTTTTCCGTCAAATTAAAGAAAAAAGAAGTTATTTTTATATAAAAACCAATATCAAAACTTACCTTTTAAATCGAACGTGTCGATATTATTGATTTTGCTCATTAAAATAGTACAAAGTGTGTCTTGCTGGAAAATAATTTAATTGGTCCATGATTCTTCAAATTCCTTTTTTTATTTAAATTTATACAATTTTTTTTTCGTTATTTAGAAAACTAAAACGATGTTAGTTGACATTATTTTCAGAGTGTCTCATTAAAATATTTGTACTTTTAATTAAAAATGAATGTAACAATAACTTGTTAATGTTTCTCTTTCAGTATTTTTTTTAATTAGAGTCTCATTGAAAAATGTAGATTTTTCAAATCGCGCCGAACCTTACATTTTATCATAATAGAAAAGGCAATAAATGCCAACCATCGTACAATCGCACAAAAAATAAATATAATCCCAATATTTATGGCGAATTCAGAGAAAAGTTCACTGAAGTGTCGTCTTTGTCGACATGTTGCAGAAAGTGTGCGTAAAAACATTTCTTCGTCGTCGTTGTCGAGAGTTGTCGTAAATACGCGATAAGGTTAAAATGATGATCAGGAATATCGTGGTTTATGTCTGAGAAGAAAAAATGTTTGAACAGCAAAAATATTTGTAAAAAAAATTGTAAATAAAAATCATACATGACACAGTGCGCGTTTCGTGTGCATCTCTCTGTGCTATTATTTGGTGTCATATAATATTTATATTTTGCAATAATACGAAAAAAAAGGAAATACAATAAAAATAAATAGAAATTTTTATCAGTAGTGATTATTCATTTATTCAAGTTTTCTTCTTTTCTCTCTCTCGCTTGCGCGCGCACAACGAATAGAACGTCGAGAAACTCTTATTTATGCGAAAAGAAGATGATATTCAGTTATGTGTGTGGCGAGTACGGCAGTAATCCGATTAGTTGTGAGATGAGAAATTGCATGCAGATCGTCATGAACTTTTTTTTCTGCATTAGAAATTATTATAATAATAAAAGTAGGACGACAAGTAACTTGGTGTGTGCTAAATTTTTCGAATAAAGGGGATCGAGTGAATCGTTTCCTTGACTAAAAACGGTTGAATATAAAAAATTGCATGAAAACTACTTGAAAATACAATGTCGTCAAATTTATTCCATTACATCGCGTTAATTATTACATTTGAATAGAATTACAAAGGGAAAAATATTCCCATATATTTACACGTTTTCAAGTCATATTCATCATTTATCAGAAATTGAACACTTAAATCTACCAACAAGTCAACTAATTTACATATAAATACCGAACAAATATTCTTGCCGTAAATTGCCACCGTGCAAGGAGTGTTTTTAGCAGCAGTAACAGAGGAGTGTGATATCTTGATCAACGTATTTATTATTAGTAGCGAGACCTTTTTTTCATTGCATTTTAACCAATATTATTACGCTCTCATTATCATACCGTGCATTCATTTAGCTTTTATCAGTTACGAAATGCCTTTATATGGAGGTTAGTCGCTTTTCAACACCAATAGTGTCATTCGTGGAAGGAAGTTCGTGCTACAACGTTAAACTGATCAATATAAAAGGGAACACATTTCTTAATTAAGTAATCATTACAAACCAAGGCAGAGACGTGGCTTCAGTAAAAAAGGAACTTTTGCAAACGAAGAAGTAAGTACTTTTGATGCATCTCTGTGTTACAAGTGTTATTGATATTTGATAAGCTTCTCGTCTTTTAATTCACATTTCTCCTTCTCTCTCGCGCTGAAACCACAAAAATGATCTGATCTCTTCACAAAAGCGAAATAACAATGCAATTTCCTCCTCCAGGGACACAAAACAAAACAACAAACAGAGAGAAGACAGTTGGAAACAAAACGCTTTTTTCTCCGTTGTTAAATAGAGACATCACGACTTTTGTTAAAATGAGATTGTAAACTAATAAAAAAGGGGACTTGCAACGACACAACAAACAAAAAAAAAATCGAAATATTTTTGCAAACAGTTAACTTTTGGCGAAAATGTATGGATTGGTGACGACTCGAATGTTGCATGTGAGTTGCATACCTAGATCAAAATCAATACAACAAAACATGCTAAAATAAACACTATTTTTCTCTAATCATGCATCATATAAACGTTCGTACGTTACAAAAATACAAGAAAATAAGAAGTTTAAAGAAATATAAAATAATGTTAAAGAAATGATAAACGAAAAAAAAAGTAAAAGAAGTAATAAAATAAAAATAAAATGGCTTGTATTACTTCATATTCTAAGCAAAAAGGCAGGAAAGTTAGCAAGTAAGTTTTTTTTTTATATTGTGAACTTTGTAACTTTATTTTTTATGACTCTTTTTATTCCTTTGTCTTTTCAGTATTTCTTTGTATATTTTGGAAAGTCATGGATCTCGCGTGACATTTTAATGACAAAGCCATAAAACGCATATTTTGGTACAATATAGTTTGTTGTGGGTTACGATGATGTATTATATTATAACTTTTTTGCCTAAAAGTATTCCAATTTTAATATTTATAGTATCGCAATAGAAAAACAAAACAAAAAATTGTGAAGTAACAACTACTCGTGCTGCTCTATTATAGTGAAATTTGTCATTTGAGCTCGCGTGGGAGGCTTTTTCGTTTGTTTCGTTTGTCGCTATGAGAAAGTTACTTCTTTTGTCTGAAAATGTGTTTTATTTTTGTATTCAAAAGCGACACTCATTCATCACAGGCGAATAATTTGTCAATCCTCCTCCTACTTTGCTGCGTAAGTAAACAACATAAAAGAATATTGTACACAAAAATATTTAACAACAATAACGCGAAACTAACCTGTTGTATCTTTTTAGCGGTAAACAAATTGCGATCATGTGTCATCTCCTAATTTGGTCGTTTTGTGTAAAAATTTTTGCTATTTCGTGACGTTAGTGTTCAGGTAATGATCATTTAATGAAACTAATTACTAAATAGAATTTTACATTTTAGGAGGATCTTGTAACGAAAACAAAAATGACATTGTTCGAGTCAAACAATAAAACTGCTGCCTTAATAACAATAATAAAAGGTAATAACATTCGATCATAAGTTAAAAGCAAGCGAGATAAAGGAATATCGAGACATTGTTGTAAATAATTTTTTATGGAAACAAAAAATCGTGAACAGTAAACTGACATTACCGCTTGTTGCTTGTCCGCTCATCAAATGTCTTTATATAACAAAATGTATCAATGTGATGATCGTGTTGCTTTGCTTCTTTGCCACACCTTCATTGCTGCATTTTTTTGCAATTATTTTTTCATCGATCGCTTTTTTTTCGTTGCTTTGATCGAACGAGAGAGTGTAACAAATTTCGTCTTTCAATACTAATAACAGATAAATTTATAGTTTCATTTTCGAAAATTATTACTATTATTATATAGACATGATGTGTCACAACAAATGACGTACAATATGCGCGCGTGAGAAAATTGGGTCATGTAAACACCAACGCAGCATCTCAGCGGGCAAAGTTTTTGTTTTGTTTTAGGTATGACTAAAAAAGTGCAGTTTTGTTAGAAAATTATCTCATTGTTTGAAATCGAACTTTGTCATTACACACACAATGCTTTTGGTGACATTAATGCCTGTTTTATTGTTTAATTCTGTACCATGGTTAAGGTCTTCGAAGGTGTTACAGACTTTGTTATTTATGTGTCTAATGTCCAAGGTAAGGTTATTACATTTTTTTTATTAATTAGAACTAATTTTTTAAAAGCAAAATTTTATTTTTAATTACAGGATGAGATCGAATCTCATTGTTTTAGACGAAATCTATTCAAATAATCTCTAATTAATTTTATCGTTTATCAAAGCAATAATAATTAATGAATGTGTGTTTATTTTAATTGCAGAACATTAAATAAATGGAGGAAAACACGAAGGAAACAGATAAGGCAATTTCAATTTAAACCACAATTGCGGGCGATTTAAATAAATTTACATGAGAAGCATTTTTCCTGAGAAATCTTCTGAGCTTCTGTAAAGTCATAAAAATCATAAAAGGAATCTTTTGCATGATTTGCCAAAGTTAACGAACATTTCATTAGTGCGCTCTAAAAAAATATGAAACGACTACCATTTAATTTGTTTTTAATAATATGCGATGCAATAAAAACGCGCAAAACGCATTTCTAAATGTTATTTAACGCAAATAAATGATATGAATGACTATTCCAGTTGTTACTGCGTGTGTGCGGTGCAAATTGTTAAATAATTATAGTTAAAGTCGATAAAATGTATGTACTAAAAATTTTCCTTTCATATTTTTTTGCAGCATTTCAACAAATGATAACGATAGTGATTGCGTCAATCAAGACGGGAGGAAACAAACAACAAAAACGACAACTGTAACAACACTAAAATGTACAAATATTTATGGAAAATGATAAAAATCTTGGCGTTTACCTAACAAGGATCTCGAATTTGGCAGAAAAAATCGTCGATCGCACGGTTGCCAAAGAAGATGTTCGTAAAAATATCGAAATTAGTGATAAAATGTTGCCAAACTAAGCGCAAAACAAAGATTCGTGCGTCGAGATATGTCAATTTCTTGTCGAAGAAGCCGAAAATAAAGAGATTGTCGTGTCGTTAATGAATTGCATCTGCAAATAAAAAAGAGATACAATGAAGTAAGTTGACCTAATCTTGTTGTTTCCATTTCAAAATAAAACAAATCCAATCCGTTACAGTGCTCCATAAATTTGTTTGCCGTCAGCGTACTTTCCAAACTTTGTGTTCAAAATTCATCCATCTCAAATCCTGCAAATAATGATGATAATTGTGAAATTTACGACATTACAAGCTCTCTGCAATAAGGAAGAAATTTTACGTCTATTTTATTGGTATTGCGATTTTTTCAGCAAATAAAAAATTATCAATCTTGCACACATCACGCAGAAACATTCAAACAACATATCAAGCGAGCAACAAATTTCTTGTACGCGTATTTTATTTTATTGGCATGTTTATGCTTCTTTAAGTACTTGCGATGTCAGCTGTCAGGTCAGTGCGAGCAAGTTAGAAAAAGATACTAATTGAATTGAATATTTAATACGAATATGCAAATTGCTGATGGGTGATTGACGGAAAATGAACGAAACAACGCAACATGATAGTAGACGATATAATGAGACAATATTTTCAAAAGTGCATGAGAAAAAAAACTAACTGCAAAAAGGTGTGATTTGCAATTCTCTTTTTTTTATACATTTTTAAAATGTAAATTATTTTTTTTGTAAAATATTGCCTAATTAATGGATATATCGACGAATTTTTAATGAGTTGCAATTACATTCTGTGTCAACTTTATTACAATGGAACGGAGTGGCGGCATTTTATGATCAAAAAATTTGTTGTTATTATATTCAAATGAGGCGGCAACGTTGTAAGTTTATGATAAAAGTAAAAGTTCGAGTTTCTGATGCAATCAAAATTTATTCAAACCAAACACATAAATTCATCATCAAAAAGGACCTACCAGAAGGAACTTATGAACCTGTTGCAACGAAAAAAACTCTCAAATTTAAATCCAATTAAAACAATTTTTATTGTATCAGCATCATTATAATTATAATTGTAGCAGTATGTCAAGAAGAAGAAAAGATTTAATCAGATCAGGAAAGAAAGAAAGGAAAGAGGAACACAAAAAAAGACAAAGAAGAGATAATTGCGTCGTCCCATCCAATTCCAATAAAAGAAAGATTATCAACTGCCTGTTTTGACTGTCTCGAAAAAAAGAGACGTCTTACTTAGGCCGTTCCAAATTTTCTTCTTACTTCAAATACTTTTTCATACAAAATGATCAATATTTTAGTTATTTTTATGATTTTTTCATTAACATTTTATAATTTAAAATTGAGTATTTCAAGTTAGAAAAAAATTTCATGTCAAAAAATTTTGAAAAATAATTTTTTTCGAAAAATAATTTTTTTGAAAAAATTTAAAAAACAATTTTTTTGAAAAAATTTTTGGAGAAGAAAATTCATGTGAAATTTTTTTTTCAATACAAATTTCTTGAAAATTGAAAATATTTTAAAAATTTTTTTGAAAAAATATGGAAAAAGACCAAAAAAGGGTAAATTTTGACTTTCAAAATGAAGCATGGGACAAAAATATAGAAAAAAAATTTGGAGCGGCTTTAATAACATTAAAAATATTAATTGTAAGATGCGTGTTCATGCCGCGCTCACAGAAAAAGCTACCTTTCTTTTTATTATTATATCTACATTTACTGCAGTTACAATTTGAATTTGATTTACTTTTGTGTCTCTTTACCTTTTTTTTTTGCTGTTATTGCATGGGAAACTTAAAATCAGTGATTAAGTTGTTATATTTTGTGCAAACCTTTCTTTTTTTGATTTAATGTACATTTATTAACATTTATTATTAGTTTTTTTCGCATTGTTTTATCTTTCACTCTATGTATGGCGAATAAAAAAAAGTACACCAACGCTGCTTGCCTTCAATTATTTTTCGTTTGTTTGCTAAAATAAAATGCTAAAAATCTGTGTGAGAAATTTTTTTTTGAAAAAAATAAATTTTTCTTGAATTAATATTCTTTTGCATCGTAATAATATTTTTTTTACTATCAAACAACCAACCTTTATTTTTTATTATTTATTACTATTCGCTGAGTGACATATCACAATATCTTCAATGAAATTCCGCAAAATTGAAATTCTAACTGTAAATGCTCCTTTCAATTAAAATCGAGTTGTTACATATGTTAACAACTAATTTCATGTAAAATAGAAAATGTGTGTGATATTTCAATGGTTTCGTGTAAAAATCTCGAAAACATTCGAATATTGTCAACTTGTTGTGCAAAATAAAATAAAACACATGATATGAATATGTATGAACGAGAAAAAGAGAGAGAATCTTGTCTACAAATCCCTTTTTTGGAACAATGGTTAGATTTGTTAAAAAACCGCCAATCTGCAACAACCAAACGAAAAATATGACTGACTCTTAAAAGACCAATACAATATGTATGAAAAATATTTTGCTCTCACAAGTGTCATATAAATATTTTTTAAAGGTAGTTTATTGAATGCACGAGAGTTTCAAATCAAACAAGAAAAATTTTAATAGTGAAGATGCATATCGGTGCATGTTATTTGGTTTTGTTCATTCAACACTACTTCTCTTACTATTATTAGGCATTTTTTGTTCGTAACATAACAAGAGAGCGTTTTTCACAAAATGTGAATAAAATCATGAATTATTAGAGTAAAATGTCAATTTATGGTGTTTTTAACTATTTTTATACACATACATGAATTCTTTGAAAATTGCCACTCGACACAGTAGCGCGCAGTTAGTTATTGTTACGTTTGAATATTTATTGTTATTCCGCAAAAATTATGTACGCGATGTCAATACACAAAATAATTGCTTATAAATCTGCGCAGAGTGAATAATGATGATGATGATGACGAAGATAGTTTTTTTTTGTGCATTGTTCGGCAACGAGATGATGATAACTGTTGACACACAAACAAACTACACCCAAAAAAGCTCCAACATAATTAACGAGAGATGATTGAATGAAGGAACTTTTCAAGTTAAAGGTCGTGCGAAGATGAATGTCGTTGCCGGAACACGACGACATCCCTTTCTTGCTTGTTACTTCGCTATTGTAACGTGATTAGATCAGTTAGTTGATGAAGTATAAATCTAATGTTTGACCTTCATACGTTTAATGGCTGTCGTTAATCAAACACTGCTTTGTTGTTCGGATGTTTTTTTTTTATTTTCAGATTTCGAATGACACATCATCGTTGGATTAATTGCTCTTTTTGCAATCCTTTCTTTAAATGTCTCGTTTCACACAAACACCAACAGTGCACTAATTATGTGTCATTATGTCTTGGGAGATTACAACCAACTCAAATGATACTAATTTACAAAAATCTCCCGTTCTGTTCATGTCGAACAAGACATGCTGTTCGCCAAATCAGATATTTGTCTACAACAAACCCATTGGAAATTAATCTATCGATATAGATCAGAGGCAATTTGATATCTCTCGTAACAAACACAACAAGTGTATGTACGACGATCGTGCGTGCAGACACATAACATTGTATAAAATTGTCTAACATGCGATTAGAGCGATAAATTGTTTCAATATTTTGAAGTCTATCGAGGAAAATATTGAATTATATCGCGAAAAAGGGTAAACTTCTTGTACAAATTGCTTGCGATCAACAAATAAATTTATATATTTTGCCCAGATATTATCTGTTTACGATTTTTAAAGATGTTGTTAATGCACATCGAACACGACACAATTCATTCCGCTGAAATTGTGTAATTTAAGATGAGTTTTGAGAAAAGTCACACACGACTTTTATGTTTTTACTCCAAACTCGAATATTTTTTATCCGATAATTAGATTCACTTAAGCCAAAATTATGTTTCCTTTATCAACGCATCATCACTTTGCTCCTAAAAAAAATAGTAAAAAAAAAGTGTTTGAACAAAAAATTCTTCGAATACATGGGAATCTTGAACAGCTGATGATACAAAATGTAGTAAAAAATCATAAAAATCCAAATGTACCTGTGCATCTCTCAGATGTTTATGTTTACAAAGACGAAATAATTCCAGATATGTGTCAGGTAGAAAGAAATGATCTGGTTACAAAAAAAAATAGTAAAAAATTATCACAAAGAAGCTGTTTGAATCAATTTTTGAAGTTCACACGGTGATTTAATCTAATAAAGTGCAGTAATTTTCGATCCAACGAAGAATGTCACTTTATAAACTCGACTCTACAACTCATCTCGAAGTCATAAGATACAATTAACGTTGCATGCTTATGAATTCCGCAGTTTTACAATAACGCACGTCGCCGTCGTCGTCGTTGTCGATGCCTCGTACCTCCACAGAAAAATGCCAATTAAAGTCATAAAAATAAATCTTTTTAATTCTACTCTTTATTGATAGTTAATTACCTTTTTTCTTGTAGTTGCTGCACGTTCTCTTGGGTATATCAGAAAAATATGCCAAAAAAAGGAGTAATTGAATTTTCATGCTGAGTCTCTGCGTTTGTGCTGCTGTTTGTTCGCTGCATCATCATCATGTAAGTCGAGAGAAGCTGAAATTGAAAAAATAAAAAGCACCATGAATAATGTACATTTACAGATATTTTCATGTATTATAACACCCAGTAACTGCGCTTAAGCTGCTGCTGCACACATTTTTGAACAAACAATGCAAACATTTAATTAAAATTATGTAGAGGCGACTGTCGGCATGAATGTTGTTGTTGGGAGTTTAATTATTCGCATTACTTACTTATTGAGAATAAACTATTTAGGCCGCTCCAAATAAAACTCAATAGTTTTGTCCAAAATTTTTGAAATAAAAATGGGGGAGGCAAAAAATATAAAAAAAATTGTAAAATATAAAAATACCTTTTTTCATACAAAATGCCAAATTTTTTGAAAAATTTTGATCTTTAATCAATTTTGAGTTTTTTTACATTGATATTTGTGTATTAAAAATTATTTCATTTAAAAATGAATATCATAAAAATAATTGTCAAAATTTTTTTGAAAAAAAAAATGAATAATTTTTATAAAAAAAATTTTTAAAATAAAATTTCATGTCGAAATACGATTTGCAATACAAAAATTACTAAAAATTGAAAAATTAAAAAAAAAAAATCAAATTGTAAATTTTTAACTTTTTTATTTTGGCTCATTGGATTTTCGACTTTTAAAATGGGGCATCGGACAAAATTATCAAGTTTCATTTGGAGAGGCCTTATTGCGAATAAACTATTTATTTGCTGCTATGTACGAATTGATTTTCAGGATATGCATTTTTAAGAAATTTGATGACTCACGGTATTGAAAGTGTGAAAAGTAGAACATTAAAGTAGCAAAATGCGCAAAGAGGAATTAAAAGCGCAAAAAATGCAAGTAACATACAAGACAATGGCACTCGAGAAGGTAAGAAGGAAAAAAATCTCTTCACACCTTCACCTTTCGGTCATTAATATTTACTTTACATGTTTTCTTTTTTCTCGTCTCTCTCTCCATCGAACTACTGGCTATTTAGTTAAAGCAAACACTTACATAAGATTAACAATGTAAAAAGTTTCGAGCAAAAAGGAGGAGATAAGATTGCAATGCATGCATGTGATCGATGACGTTAATGATCTTTCGTAGATTCATTGTGTTCAAAGAGTTCAAGGTTGCAAAAAGTTTCCCCTTTTCAAGTGTTTTTATAAGAAGATTTTTTTTTCATTTTTGTTATTTAAGGATGAGAACGAATTTAACACACTTTTGATTTGCTATCTTTACCTGAGTTTAATTGAATGGAAGATTAACCTACTTTTACATTTTTTAATAATTTTTTCTTTTGTGAAGACATAATTCAATTTATTCTAATTAGAAATTTTTAATTTCTTATATGAAAAACGAATTAAGAAACAAAAACGGACAAAAATTTCAAATTTTATTGAGGAGTATTGAAATGTGAACGAAAAAAGTGAAACACATTAAAATTTGAATTTCTTGTGTCGTTATAAAATAAAATGAAAATATTTTTATTTTTACTATGTTCCATTTCTTTCATGATATTCATTTAACAAACAAACTTAAAAATGAAACTACATGTTTAAAAAGGAAAAGAAAGAAATTCGTTAAAAAATTAAAAATCATTCAAATTCGCAACAGGCTAATTCAAAATTTTTGTTCACATCTCCGGATACTTTTTTTGAAATCCAAATCGAACTGACGCCGCAATTCATACGAGTCGCAAATTACACGTGCTCTGCCTATTTTCGTCAAGTAATTGCATTTAATTTCCTTTTAGAAACTCAAACTAATGAAATTCTTGTTCACAATTCTCGTTTCAGCAAAATGGATAAGAAGGATTTGCCGAAGAAGCATATTTCGGAGAAAAAAAGGCTCAAAAGGAAAATTGCTTATGTCAAGTTCGAGAGTAAGCTCAAATTGTTGCGAACCAAGAAACAAATTCTTTTGCAGAAAATTGTCGTCAAGAATGCGGTTCGGCGTGAAAAACAACGAGCTAACAAGGAATTGAAGATTGCCGAGGAAATCATTAACAACCTGAAAGATGAAATGGAAAAGATGAGTAAAGAAGTTGAGGAAGTTCGTGCAGTTGTTCGATCCGCTGAATTTGATAAGATTGAGGAAAGAGTAAGAGACAACATCAAACATGAGGAAGAGAAGGAAATGGATCGAGATGAACGATCGCTTGAAATGATTTTGCATCAAAATGGACTTGTTATGGAGCTTCCGTACATGAAGGAGTTGCGTGAAAATGTGGAAAAACTTGATGAATCGGAGAAGGAAATGCGTGAGAACGAAGAAAAAGTTTGGAAGGAATATCGCGATAAGATTATTGAATGGGTACAAGTATGGAAAAAGGAGCAAAATTTGGAAAACGAAAAACGCCCAAAACGCAAATCAGGAAATCTCTTAGATTCGGACTCTGCTGAAAGCGTTGATCTTCCAGACTCTTTGGATCAGCAGGTTATATCGATCAAGCTCCAACGAGAGTTTAAAGCAATTTTCCGTGATTCAAAGGGAGTCGTCAAACCATCCAAGCGTCGAAACAGGATTCGTCGAAGCTACGAGAAGAATGATAAGGAAGCTGAAAACGATCGTCGCCATAGCGATGGAAGTTTAAAACGCCCTCATGAATCATCTGAAGAAGAGGTTTGGATTGGAAAACGTGTTCGCTTCGACATGAATTCATCTTATCGCTCGATAACTCCCGAAAGTTCTTTATCTGATTTGTCTGATCTCTCAGATCTTTTTGATTTCAAGACTCCGGATAACGACGCAAACACTTCGATGAGTGTCTCAACGAAACCGAACGACAAGAAACAATCGCCAAGTACTCCGAAAGTTGTTCATCAACAGACTTCTGTAACATCCAATGCTTCGATGAAATCTCCTGTCTCTCAAAACAAACCGAATGTCGTTTCTGAACAAACTCCCGTAACATCTAACGCTCCAACGAAAACAATTCTGAAGAATTCTGTTCCTCAAAACGCAAACTCTTCTGGATGTAAAGTTGATGTCAATACTCCAAGCACTTCTAAATCGACAAGCCCAAAAGCCAATGTACAACCAACATCTCCAAAATCGCCCGTTTTCAAGGTTCCTGCAATTCCTCCTCCGAAAAAAGGAATTCTCAAGCAAAAGAAACCGATTGTTATTGCTCCGCAAATGAAAAAATTACAAGAAAAGCTTGTTGCAAACACTCCGCCAACCACTCGAGGTCAATTACGTCGCACACGAAGCGAACGCGATTTAGGAAGTGCATTGAAAAAACGCGAAGCTTTACGTGCAAAATCTCCTCCTGATCCGCCGATTGAAATTTCAAAGAAGAAACCTGCTTTGTTGAAACCGAAACGTGTCAAACGCTTTCCTCTCAAGCCTTTGGAGCCTCGTGAACCAATTATCACGCGACAATCTTCTCTTCAACGATCCGAATCCAATATTGAAGCAAATCCCGCAGAAAATCCGAAAACTCCCGAGAAAAAGGCAACAAACGAAATGAAGAAGAGTCCCGCACGTCGTGCTTTGATCGAAAAGGAAAACGACATCATGACTCGTCGTCGTGAACGTTCTCCATCTCCTTTGGCAGATACGGATAGTGCAAGCAGCGACGACGAAATGAACCCAAAGAAGATATTTTCACATGATGATGACTTCGAGACAAGTTTCGCATTTGACAGTTCAAACAATTCACGTAGCTGCGAACCAATTGATTTAGATTGTCAACCGAAAGAACATTTTGGAAACACTCCCGACTTTCTAAAGTAAAAAGAAATAATTTTACTTAACAAAACGAAAGTCAAATGAATCGATTTTACGCTCTAACAAAAAATTTTCGCAAGTAAAATTTGATTTTTACTTAAAAATTAAAATTTTGAAAAATGATAATTTGATTTAAAAGATTTGAACAAAAATTCCCAATGATGTAAACTTATATATTTTATAAATTGAACAAAAATATGTAACTTCTGTACTAAAAAATAAACGTATTTTCAAAAATATTACATTCAAAAGCCCTCATTCAATATAACAGTTGCGTATGAATGAATTTCGCCGTTGCTAAGGAGAGAGCGAGACAAGAAACGTTGACGTGTCTCTGTATTTGTGTAGAATCTCCATGAATGAGATTCACTTGTCCATATGGGGGCATGAATTTGTATTTTCTTTTGCGTAGATGCTCGTCAGTCAGACTTGACACGGCAATCGATTAAGATATACTCGGCAGAAGAAGTACAAAAATCGGTTTTTCGGTACACACAGAATCATTTTTTTGTGTGTTATTAATTTTTCGTGTCACACGAAATCTAGCTGAAAATAGTGATAAAACGTAAAATGTAAAAATAAATTGATAAATCATGTCTTCGTGCATTCCATTATCGATCGGAAAGGAGAAAACTTTCGCAGTAACGTTATAATTGATTAAAAAGTGCTCCCAAAAATAAACTTAAACACTTTATATACTACCCAAAAATTTTAATAAATGTAAAATTAATCGACTCCGTCGTGTGTGTGCTTCGACGTTCATTTATAAATGATATTATTGGGAAGCTGTATACTACAGTTGATAATACATATGTTGTGTATATGTTTAGAAAATATTCCAAAAAAGGTCTACATTCATAAAAAAAGATAAAAAAAAAAAATAAAACCGGACTCTACATATTTGAAAAGGTGCAGTTTTCGGTTTCTCTCTAACTAAACTCAAGGTGCACAATGAAAAAATAAATTTCTACGTAAAGATTTTATTACACAGGTACACGTATCACGTCAAAATAGGAACAAAACCGGGTACATGCGGAGATTGTACAGAAAAAGAAAAAAAAATCAAATGTCTTGTTTTAATAATGATAACCATTTGTACACACATCGAGTATGAAATTGTAACAAAACATGAATTGAACAAGGTGTGTGATACTTTTAACTCGCTATTTTTTAGATGAAGGTTTTTTTGTTCGTTATCAAAAGTTGTAAATCGGAAATTGATAACATTGTGCGATAAAAGTGAAAGTTTGTCGTTGCAAGTTAAGACAAGCAAATACGAATCGCGATAACATTTGTTCCGAAGATGATCTTTTCTTTTATTAACATTCAACACACACATTTCATTAAATATTTTATATATTTGTTCAACGCGTGTCTGTTTTACTTTATTTTTTAGAAAAATTTGGTACACAATATTATGTGTGTAACTTGTTTAAATTTTTTTAAATTTTTAATTAAAAATCGATGCGATGTACTGTTACTTGCGCTCCAAAGATGTTCATCCGGACACATAAATATAAATAAAAAAAAAATATTTTTTTGTAACTACATCGGCGTTTGTTTTTGTAATTCAAATGAAGTTTCTGTAGGTCAATAAATTTAAACCAATCAACGGGTTAAGTAATGAAGTATGCGACAGCGATAACAATAGAGAAAGCTTCCCAAATATATTTATTTATATCTGAACGTCGCGTTACAAAACAGAAAAAAAATATTATAAACAAAAAGAGAATCTAATCAATTATTTGCCTGTAATTCGTTTTTATTGTAGCACACAAAGCAACATTATGACATCATAACGTAACGTGTCGCATGATATCATCGAACATTGTTTGGCTCAGAATATTTCTGTAAAATCATGATTGACTGAGTGAAGTTAAAGTTGAAATTAAAGAAATAAGGTGAATTATTAGTATAATAATAATTATTATGATTGCTGCTTAGCGACGAACAGTAATACATATACATGACATTAGTTGAGAGACCTTGACACCTTATTAAGCACAATACTATTAACGACGGCAAAAAACGCTAAAAACAAGAAAAAAAAATGAATCGTCGTCAAAGCAACAAAACTTTGGAAATTGTCTATCCAAGTCGGGTCGAAGGTTGGCTCGATGCTTATGGTAAGAAACATACTTTTATTATATCATAAATATTTTTATATAAATCAATTGTAGCTTCGTTATTTTTGTGTTTTTGTCGTTGATGGTTTTTTTTTGGTTCATGGTTCGAATTATTCACCCACAAAAGAAAAAATCTATAGTTTCCATAGCGATGTTGTTGATAGTATAAATAAAAATAAAGTACCAAGTTGGAGTAATAATAAAAATAATAGAGAGACCCATCACTGAAAGCGTGAGGTCACACAAAAAACTATAAAATTATTTTTGGTTGACATACCATTCGATTTATGGGTGACATTTATACCGAAAAGTAATTTGAGTTGTAATTTGAAACATGAAATATACTTTATAGTATGTCATTTTGGGCAACCACGAGAAATAGTGAACAGATGTACTGAATCCTGTCTGTAACAAAAGCTAAAAAAAATCGATTTTCAACTAACGGCAAAATCAACTGAAATTACTGTTCAAACATTTAGCTTCATTTAGTTTGAAGCTATGTAACATAAAAAAGCAATAAAAAAAGTTAGAAATGCGCTTTCATAACAAAATTTATGTAAGAGACACTATTTGTCATGAATCACATCGAATTGTCAACAAGAATTCGTTACACAATTTTTTTTTATATTTTTTGTTTGGCATCAATTAAATTAATTTTTACAAAAAACTGCTGGAGTCTATTAATAGACTAACTAAAAAACTCATATATTGAGTTACAGCTAATTACATTAGTTAATTAAAAAAAAATAAATAAATCTAACATTTATTAAATACGATTCCCATTTGCTCTACATATGAGTGAAGAAATTCAATTGGATTGAAAAAATTCTTTCTCTCAGCGTCGTATTTCTTCTTGTAACATGCATTATGCAATTTTACATAAACTTAAGTCGGTGTAATCGACCGGCTACCACAGTTAGGAGAAACGGTTATAATCGTAATTGATTCATCCAAGATTTATCTCAATCGTAAACATCTCCAACTACTCTCGGGCATCCTGTGTTTTTGAGTTTATAGAAGGAAATAAAACGAGAAATAGACACTAAGTAGTTGATTTAATGTCTTTTCATTCTTCAGTGTACATTTCCTCTGAATTTTATTACTTCTTTTTTTTCGTGAATGAGATGCTGTATAAACAACTCTAAATTTGATCTAACTTCCTTTGTTGGATGAAGCGAGCGTGAACATGAGATAAAAACAAAAGAGCATGAAAAAACAAATAGCATTAACTTGTTGTTTAATAATTCAGCAAAGGTATAAACACCATTTTTTCGTTGTTGTATCTTTTAAATGTCAAACAATTTCCTCCGTTTATGCTTTATGGAATACAATGAACTGCTCTGGATTCCGTAAAAGAGCAACGACGACAGAGGAAGTGTATATCAATGTTAAAAGAGAATCGTAAAAATATTCTAATGCACGAAGAATGGTAGGTACGCGCGGTGACAGGTGGTTAATGTAGTTGAAATTTATAATAAATGAAATTTAAAGTTTGTGTCAGCAGTGCACACGTTCTAAATCTTACGCCCAGCATGACGATGACGACGACAGCAGAATGTGTTAAAAAACGTTTATTTCCTATTTAAAACACTTTTGACATCCTCCAGTATATTAAAAAACAAAGGAAGGGAATGAGATTGGTGACATTCTTACTTCAACTTTGCTTATGAGCGTCATAAATATCGGAAGTGCACACACTTGAAACGATTTTCTACAAGGGGGAAAGCTGACGGTGCTCGACTTTTGATGTATTTTCTGTCAATCGGTCATCCATTGTTTGAAAATATTTATTGCCACACACAGAAATCAATCGAATTGACCTCGTTACCTGTTTCGACATAATGAAAGACACTCCTTATTTGCGTGTCGCTGATCGTCGAAGCACTTTTTTCAAAAAATAAAACATCATTCAATTATTTTTTTGGTACCTCATCTGTATAACATGTTTATTTTTTAATTTCTCTAACGATCATTATTTTTGATTAACAGAACTGACAAAAAAATCATAAAATAATAAAATTTTCGTGAATGAGATGCTTTGAAAAATTTTACAAATAATAAGTGAGATGTTTAACAAAACGTTGCCAAAAAAAAATTATGAACAAAATTTTTACTATTTTTTTTTCTCATATAATAAATCTAATCACTTGAGGTTAATTTTGATGTATTGTCTGAAGTTGTTGACTTGTCTTCTTCTATGATGAGGCCTTTACAGATTTATTTTTATGTTAAATATAGTTATTTGTGGAATGACAAAAAATGATGGAATTTTAATTGATAAAAACATAATTGTCTTCATATCCGCTAATTTTCTGTTCTTGCGAATGTTCGATTGAGTTGTTCTTTTTTCTTCTTCTTTGAAATTTGTTCTAATTCTGAGAATTCTTTTTCTTTTTCGACAATCGAACGCAGTACGGATTTCAATGCCACACAAAATTTTTGTTTTAATAAGTTAATGATGATGAATGAAGGGTGTTGAAGGCATTGCATTTTTGTGAAATATTTTTGAATTATTCTCTTCAAAAAAGTCGTTGACCAATTTAGGTCTTCTTTCATTACTAAACTATTTTCTTTTTTTTGTTGGTTTTTTCTTGATATTTTTAATTTTTTTTTTGTTTTTTAATTTTTTATATTTTTGTGTTTCAAAATTTTTTGATAAAATTTTTTATTTTTTTTTTGTATTTTTTTTTTTAATTTTTTTTTTAGACTTCAACATAATTAATTGTATGAACAGTTTGTCTTCGGTCTTTTTTCTGTTCTTTTTTTGCACTTGTGATCATTATCAAATTTGTTCGGGGGTAACCTTTCTTGATTCGTGTAATAAATAAACTGAACTGAGCTTGTCCGAAAATTACTGCACCGAAGAAAAAATAAATGACAGCAATAAGAAAATAAAGTACAGAGCTCTTTCTTTTTTTGCGATTTTTTGTGTTATGGTCACCCCCTGTTTGCTTTCACTTAACAAATATTAGCACATTTCTCTTCGTTTCATGTTTTGTTTTTGTTTGTCTGTCGTTGGTAATGGTGATGATGATGATGAAGTGCGTTAATGTGCGTAAATATGTATAAAAACAAAAAAATAATTGTACATTTAGAAAAAAAAAAAAACTTCTTCTTGACTTGACGTCGCACAGCTTTCCTAATGATTGTTGTTGGTTTTTGTGTCTCCAGCGACAGAAGAAGGAACCTCGGTTGTATTATCAGTACGATTCGTTGGCGATGGTATCGGCGAGTAAAGCAATGGGAAGTTGTTCGATACGGGAGGCGGCGAATACAGATGCACGGGCGTGAAAAGAGGCATACTGAAAACGGAATCGAGACGATTGCTGTTACTCAGCAGTTGCCACGACGTCAAAAATGTTGTTTTGACACGCTCGAATACCTCGTGATCGTATACCGAACGAGCCGTGTTCGTGAAATCAAATGGCTCTTCGATGCAAAGTACTTTCCATTGATGCGTATCATTCTTTGGCGTTCGCACTTGTCGACATTGCTCAATAGGAAGACAAGAAGCTGTACGGATGGAAATCGCGTTTCGTGCGTAACTACAAAAAAAATTGTATTTTTTTTTTTAGATCGAAAGAAATTATTTCAAAAAACTTACTCAAACTTGCTGTAATACTCGAGAAATTTAACAAACAACTCTCCCAAACTATCGTGATTCTCACTTTTGACGGGATCAATTACCTCATTCATGTCGATCTGCGTTGAATCTCGATTTGCAGAGAACTTTTCGGGATGTAATTTATGCAAACATGGCAAAACTGCGGGTTGAACTCCGCATTGAAGGAAGTGAATTACCATCAAAACTAACGAATAACTCGGCAAAGTTGCATTTCTTGCGTCATTGATATTGTGAAAACGAGCCCAAAGTTTGACAATTAACACTAACGGGCGAAGGCGCCAATCCACTAAAATAAAAAATAAATATTTTTTTTGTTTAATGCCGCTCCAATTTTTTTTTTAATTTTTTGACCCATGTCTCATTTCAAAAGCAAAAAATATAATGAGGCAAAATTAAAAAAAAAGTTAAAAATTTCATCAAAATTGATTATTTTGGTCTTTTTTTATATTTTTTCAAGAGATTCTAAATTCTTCTCTAAAAATTTAAAAAAAAAAAAATAAGTTTCAACGTTTTTTGAAGTGAAATTTTTTTGTTTAAATTTTTAACTTGAAATACTCTGAGATTTTTCTGCTTAAATTTTGTCATTTTGTATGAAACAGTATTTCAAAATATTTTTTTTTAACTTTGAAAAAAGTTTTTGGGATTAAAAGTTCGAAATAAATTAGGAGCAACGTAAATGAAAAATAGGAAAAAAAAAACTTACTTTGAGCGTAACAATGTAGCAAATGAGTATTCCGAATGCCAACACAATTATTGTAATTCAGATCGACCTCTATCTTGTTATCGACATCTTTGAATCGTAATATAGGAACACGAGCTTGTATCAAATGGAATTCATCGAATACTGAAAATTCATTAATCCAATTATTTTGTCATTTTCAATTAGATACAAAAGTTACCTGGATATGCTTGTAAAAGTTTTTGAATTTGTGAAAGAGTAATCATTGCATTCATGCGTGGATCGAGTACTGTTTGATTTTCACGACAAACCAGACACATATCTACATCTGACGAATCTGTTCCGAATCCAGCAATTGTTGATCCTACCATATACAATCCGAATTGCGGATAATGTTGTCGAATATTGTAGTACAGATAACGCCACAATTGGATTTTCTTATTGAACATTGCTTCGCTTTGCTGTGCCGAAAGGAATTTTGTCCAAATATCTTTGGAAATTGGATCCCATTTCGAGCCAGAAAGCAATTCTTTTGGTTCATCCTTCACAAATGGCAATGTCGTATTGTAGAAAAATGTATCGGGAGACACTATTGGAGCTATTGTGTTTGTTGCTTTTACCTGTGTCGATTGATTTTTATTGTTTGGCGACGGATTGAAGCGATGCACGTGATTCATTACGTGTCTCGAACGATTTGTCGTCTGAAATTGTTGCGGAAAGTTGTTCGGATTCATGTAAAACATATAATTATTGTTTGTCTCTGTTTGATGCATTGGCATAATTGCTGAATTCGCATCAGAACAAGCGACTGAATTCAAACTTTCCTTACTGAGAGATCTAAAATCGAAATGAAACGTGATCAGAAGTTGTCAAATAATAGATCAGACAAGATCTTACCTTTGTTTCTTCTGTCCATCTACGAAAAACTCTCCATTGTTGTTCAAAGTATCATACGACACATCCTGCGCGTACATTTGATATCCATTCGGCATGTTTCCATTAATTCCCAAATTCGAGACCCAATTGTTGATTTGAAGATATTGCGATCCATAATACCCATTTTGAGAATTTTGTTGCTGATGTTGATAATATCCGTTTCGATTGTCTGCTGTGAATGTTTCGTGAGGCATCGAACGATAAGGCGGCGTAACGTTATCCGTTGATGATCGAAATTCGTTCAATGTTGACATTTCGGGCGCAGATCTCGATTCGTACGTATGATGTTTGCTAAGTTGGCGTCCTTTGGAAACAATTCTCGTTTTCGATGTGAACGATGACGTAACAGATGATACCTTTGATGTGTCAGAGTCATATTCTAATTCGCTAGCATGCGCATCTGGCGAGGAATTGACTGAAGATCGTGAACTTTTGTCATTTAAGGAACTTCTCGACGAAGATTTGCTCAATGTTGGCGTCGCATTTTCATTTTTTGACGAAATCGGAGACAAAGCAAGATTTGTTTTGTTGTTATTTTGATTCATTTGTGGACCGTCTCCGCCTCCATGACGACTTATATCGTTGTAAGACTTTGAATTACGATACGTTAATTGATTGTTGTTTCCATAATTTCCAGATCGCCATGATCTATTGTAACGATTGTGATACGAATTGTAATTTGGAGCACGATTCGAATTCCAATTTTGATACGAATTTTGTTGAGGCCAATGGTTTTCGTTCTGTAAAGGTTGATAATATCGTTCGGGATTCTGATACGGTTGCCATTGAGGTTGATATCGCAATTGATTTGATGTCTCGTAAGCACGTGAAGAGGATGAAGTCGAAGAATCTGACTTTGGAGGAGATAAACACGAATTGTTTCGATTCGAAGTAGGCGACATTCCGTTTTGATTCATACTCAATGAATAAAGTTGGTTCGTATCGTATTGAAATCGCGGATTTTTTTGTGATTTCATGTTTGTCATTGTTCCTGCGGAGACTCGTCGATTCGAATCTTTGTTCGCATCAACAGATGCCTTCGTGACGGATACCGAAACAATGTTGATATTATTGCCGCTTCCATTCTTGTTGCGTCGCAGTTTATCTTTCTTGCCCTTGTTTTGCTGATTATCCACGAATTTCGGTTTTATGTCGTATTTCAAGTGTTCCTTCTTTGCAATCGCCGTCGTTCCCGTCGAAATCATAAAACTCTTGCCTCTCGGGATATCGGTTCGTTCGTTTTCCTTATCTTTGTCGCGTTGCATTACGTTGTTGTTGTTGTTCAGATTTACCAACGCCATTGTGAGTCTTGCTTCTTTCTCTTTCAAATTTCTTCGTAATTTAGATTTTTCATAGCACACAAATCCCGGTTCAAATCGATCGGATTTGGTGATGTCAAAAGTTGCTTAATTTCCTTTTCGTATAAAATTAAAACCGGCTATAAAAGGACTCACACGTTCATAACACGATTTTTTGCAGTATTTATTGCATTTAACAAAAAAAAAGTTTCATACGCGACCTGCAATGAAACAAAGACAATTTTTTTAGAAGACAGCCATCAAAATGAAAACGGCGTCTCTCGTAATAATGCAATTTTTCGAATGAAAACCAAAACCGAACAAGAAAACATTGTAGCATGAACATTTAGGAACACTTACAGGACATTTTCACAAGTTTTTCATGCAAATATTTACCAATTTCGGCACAAAAATCTCTAAAATGTGTGATGACGCTATCGTTCTATCGCTACGACAAGAAGACTATCCCATGCTCGGAAAAAAAATTTGAAATTTGGTTCGTTAAAGAGACGAATGAAAATGATAAATTATCAAATTCACGTAAAATTTTTACCAAATTTTTTACATTTTTTTTAATATCATATTTATTTTTTAAAAACATGCAAAATCATTTTTAATTTTCATCAAAAATTTGAAAAAAATATTTTTAAATTAAAAACATTTTTTTTAACAATCATAAAAAAAAATCATTTCAAAAATCTAAAAATTTAAATTTTCATCAAAAATTTGAAAAAAAAATTTTTAAAGTTACATTTTTGTTAACGATCATATTTTACATAAAAATCATGCAAAATCTAAAAATTTCAATTTTCATCAAAAATTTTGAAAAAAAAAATATGTTTTAAAGTTAGATTTTATTCTATATGAAAATATGATTCTATATGAAAATTATAAAAAATCAGAAATAAAATTTTTCAACTATTGTTCATAACTTAAGATATTTTTGAATATGAAATGAAACAAAAAGGATATTTTTTGTTCCTTATGATTATTGCATCCTCAAAAAAAAGTCATAAAGCCATAATTTGACCGTTACTTTCTTATTCATGCAATAAAAAGAAATCAGATATCTCAAATTGGGCACATAGAACAAAAAAATCCAAGAAGGAGACAATTACCCTTTTAATTTAATGGACCACTTATAGTCCCATTCCCATCGTCTCCCCATATAATTTTGTCCTTTTCTCCATACTTGGAATTCCAACATCCTCAAGGATTCAAACGATTTCCATGCCACGATTCACGTACACAATTTAGCATTTTATTTATGAGCAACCGCTAAGCTTTCCCTTTTCCCTTCGCACATCATGCTGTTTGATGTTGCAAATAAATTTCTTGCTGTTTTCGCATTTAATGTATTAAAAACTTGGTTTTTTTCTCGTTGCTGCTCTCCTGTGTTTCAAGTGCTGTGAAATATTACCAACTTTACCGACTATAGAGCAAAAAAAAAGGTTGGTTGCAACTTTGTTAGAAACGTTTCGAGAAAATTGTCTTCAAACCGCACTATTTCACAGTAAAATTTATTATGCAACGTATCTAAATGATGCCAAAGCGTGTAAGTGTCTCCTTTGAACCGCCTCATCCTTTTTTTGCTACTTCTACTTCTCGTATATAGTAAATATTTTATTTTTATGCAAAAATTTTCATTCCAGAAATGGAACATCATCACAAATTCACACACATAAAAAGGGCTCCTCTTCTTTTTCGCTTGAAATCTAAAGGAATGTTTTAGATTTAGGATTTTATGGCTTGCTGTCGTCATCTTTCCCCTGAAAATGAAACAATATGTTAAACATGCCAAAATCATAGCGTGAAAAAAATGTACTTTATTACGAGTTGTGCAATTAAACTAAAAGAGTCTCATCATAAACATCATGATGAACACACAGAGAGCAAAAAATATGGTCTCGCTCATCGCAAGTTAAGCAATAATAATAAAAACAATTACTCCTAATTTACATGAGAGAGGTGTTTGTTAATGTTTTTCAACAACATCATCCTCCTCGTTGCTTGTCTTGGCAGCTTGTTTATATAAATATCCTTTGTCGTCTCCATCTCTCGTGGCACGAACAAGAAGAGTTTGTGTAATTTAAAACAATCAAAGGAAAAAGTTTTTTGTCTCAAAGTGCTCTGTGCTGTCTGCCTGTCTCAAGGGAACTATTAACTCACGAAAAAAAATTAAAATTAATAAAATACAAGAACGAACGAGAGACCGTTAGCGTAAAAAAATGTTAAATTACGATGCAGTTGGGAAACGAGGTGTGTTACATTTTTTTTGTCTGTAAGTCAATCTCTTACCTTTCTGAAGACTTTTAGCGTTCTTTCATCCTTGAATGATCATCTCATTCACGATTTCCGTACAATTTCGATGAGAAACTCTTGTCATCGTCTTGTCCAGCGTCTTGGTTGATGTCACATCTTAATGAGATTTGAATGTGTGTACGAGATTATTTTTTTTGTCTTTGTCGTCTGATGACTAAAATCTTCTCAAACGATAATCAGTTCAGGTTTTGATATGAAGAACAGGTATCGTGTAGTTAGAAGCAATAACAAGGTGAATTAGCTGTATGTTGTAATATTTTTTTTTAATCAACGAAACCGGTGTGCGGCATTCTATGCGAAAAAAACTTGAATTTATGTGAATTTGAATAAAATAATGGCACTTTTCGATGTCAATTGCGATCGAGACGATGGTCGAAGCAATGTGCGTTCGAAAAGCACCCCAGAAAAACGATACTCTAAAGAGTTTGACACACATTTGGCGTGTATAGAGTAGAGTTTTCTCACACCAGCAGGCAGGCACATAACAGTTATGCATACATTTCCAGAGGAAATAAAAGATATTATTTGACTTTTTTATTTTCATATAAATATAAAAATAATAATATTATTACTTATGCAAACAAAACGATCCGAAGATGATGACTGTGTTCCATCTCTTTCGTTTCGAGCATTCAAATGCCTTCAAGCACGAGATTTGTGAATGATTGAATGAGTGATGATACACGAAAGAATGAAAGAAATGATAAATTATTTGTGCGGAAAAAAAGTTTTTGTTGTTATGATTCTTTCACTTTTTTTCTTCTTTCGGAGCATCGCTTAAGGACACCAACGTCAAGGTGTCGCAAATACAAAAATCTCTTAAAATTCAAATGAGTTACAGAAAATATTAATAATATTATGACAAAAGTTATGACAAAAACCCTGCTTGTATTCAAATTTATGTATAAATTTCTTGATGTCGTGAATGACAAAGACAAAGTTGATGTTAATGTTGATGATGATGAGCCAAATTTCGCTTTAAAAATGTCAGATTAATAAATGTTTATAACTCTTTTATACTCTGTGAGCTATTTCTTCGTTCGTACAAAGCAAATAGAATAACAAAACACGCATATTTTACATCGAAAGTACTAATATTAATCAGCATCAAACATTCCAAAAAATTTATTACTTGGATAAATATCAATTGTTTTGCGTTTTTGTGTGTGTGAGTTGTTGTTGTTAAAAGTAAAGTAAAGTTAAAGAAACTCTTAAAATCTAAGGTCTTTTGTTTCGTTGGAAGAATTACGTAGTCTCTTCTCTTCTGAATGTTGTTTTTATTTTTTTTTGTACATATTATTATTATTACTGTGTGTATAACGGGCCTTCGTGCGTGGTAATATTTTACTGACAGACAAACAACTTATTATGACTTCAGCGCCAAAGTAAAATTCTCATCGTGTAAGAAGACAATGGACTCCGCATTATTATTTTTTTGCACAGATTTATAATGATATGCGTAAAAATTCTCGTACAACAAAGTAATCATCGTTCGAATTTGCTTGTTCCTTTGAAGGTAGAACGAATGTTGAACAAATTCTCACATATTTCATCTTTTTTGGGCAACAGAAGTAAATAATTGGTCATTTTTCGAACAAGTTTCGTAAATAATTGGCTTTTAAGCTGATGAAGATGATGGTCAATGGCGACAAATCTCCGCAAAGAGCAATCGATCATCATTAAATGGCAATTAATTGATTCCCCTTTCCGTGCTTCCGAGAAAATCTCTTTCACCGCAAGGCAATTTTCCGCATCTAAAAGAAAAATATAAAAATCTTAGTTAATTCAATCTTCACAAGTTATATAAAAATATTTGATCAAATGTGTGGGGGAGAGAATTGTAATAACTGCTATGACCTATTTTTGCTGTAATTTTTATAACAATCCGCCCAAGAGTTTTGCTTAAAGCACACCTAATATGATTAAAAATTCCGATTCCCAAGAAAAATAATATAATTTGTTTAATCAATAATCAACATCATCGCATCGTCATCATCATAAACACTCTTGCCACAATGGCACAGAACTTTAATTTAGCTTGGTAATACTTTTTAAATGCCATAAATAAATTACATCGGTATTATTATACTACGACAAAATATGATTTTATGATTACACGAGGAATTTTCCATCTCCATTATTATTTTACGACTACCCTTAGATTCTTACATTCAACATTTTCAGCAAAATTCCTGTCATAAAAACGCTTTAGAGAAAATTTAAGAGACTCTTTTACTCCCGATTTAACAATAAAAATAACTTGTCTCTTTGGTGAGCTTCTTTATGTGCTATCTTGCAACCAGCATTCTGAAAAAGAAAAGAAGAAAAACTTAAATTTTGAACAATTGAAAATTTTCTTTACAATGCAAGAAAAACTGAAAACTAGACGACAAGAAAAGAGGGGAACAAATCTTATAAAATATTATACACTCATCTTAAATTCCCTATTTTTTTTCATACACTCCAAAATCTCTACTAAAAAATTCATTTAGCTAAAAGGGGGAAGCAAAAAGTAGAGACGTATGATTCATGGCATGCAGTACGTGTTTTGTGTCAAAAATCCTAAACATATACCATCAATTAGTAAAATGTACACGTCGCTTCGAGCACTGCTACGGTAAATCGCAACAAATGACGGAAAATAACATCTCGACTTGATGGGCCATTAAATGAATCGGTTAAGCTCCGGTAACTAATTTGCGCTTCAAAAAGGAAAAATTGAATGGAATTTCGTCATTTTCATGGGTCCGAAATTTTTTCCTAAAAGAAAAAAAAATAAATAAATAAAAGTCGTTGATGTCGTTTGAATGGGGTCTCACGTTTCTCATTAAAAGTGTTCCATTCAGAGAGTGCATGTGTGCGTGACAGCACAGACGACGACGACGACGATAGTGCTAATAATATTAAATAAATCTCAAGAAAACGAACGGAACGAGAAAAAAATCGTATTTGATAATAATATTTAATCCAAAAGCCCGTGCAACGGTAGGAAGAAATCGTTCGGAGATTTCCCTTGTGAGACATAGATGTGTCTGAGATGAGATGCGAGAGTTACTTACATATCCATAACGTTAATGTAGAGAGGAGGCAATATGCAACACGTCGAAGTTGTTGTCATTAAAAATGCAGGTAATGTTTTCTCTTGTCTGTGCGCTGCTTTTGATAAATATGTGTAAAAGTAAGTAAAGGGAAAGTCTGTCTGTTGCTGATGTGACAAAAAAATTGCCAAGTCTATCATACTACTCTTAATATTTATCTCCGACGACGATGACGACAATATGCGTATGTTGTTGACTCACGCGGCGGTCTAATGCTTTATTTTGCTCATATATTTTTCCTCTTTTTTTAATAAAAGTAATCATCGTAATGAATGTTTGTTATAAAGTAAACATAAATTTTGGGTCACAACATGTTTTTTTTCCATCTTTGCTCGTCGGTATAATTTTTTTCTAATAGAAATAATTTATGTATTAAAAAGCATTTATTTCGGAAAGCCACAAAGAGACACAATTTTATGTGTTTACTCGCCTACAAAAGACCCACAAAGTGTTCTCTCGCATAACCGAAAAGCAACCGTAACCGCAAATGCGAATAAAACGAACAACAAACAGAAGTGACGACAGTACTCTACTTCGTTTTGATTTATGTTCGTATTTAATGAAATTGTCGCAGTTCTTTCCTCTTACGCTATTTCATTCATTTTCTCGTGTCGTTCTATAACGTCTTCTTGTTTTTAGCTATTTAGAACTGAATTGTTTTGTTAGAATTCACACTCACACAAAATTTAAAGAAGTCGGGACCTTTTGTGTGTTTTCCCATGTAAATCTTCCGTTGCCATCGCAAAAAAAGACAAACGCCCGGAGACATTGGAAGTGTTCTTGCCTAAGTGTTTTTAATTGTTTTCGCACCATTATGTTTAAGTTTCTTCTCTGAAATGCTGAATCAGAGCATCTTCCGCCCATTATGTTAGAATTCTTTAATAGCCCAATCCTCTCTACATGTGCCTAAATAGAAAGATATTTAGAAGGAAGAAGAAGAAGAAAAGTTTGTCGTAATGATTAAATTATTTAGTAACTGTCGAAAAAAAGGGACACTATAAATTACAAAGTAAATAGGATCTTGTTAGAAAAAAAAATTCTTACAAAAAAAACTTTGTTTCATTTCCCGCCCATAAATTTAAAAAATGAGAGGAAATTATCTTCTTCCATTCGCATCGCGGCAATTAATAAATTATTATTACTTATTATCATCAACAATGGCAATAAAATCTAATTCCAAAGAAATTATTAATTAATTTGAACTGACGTCTTCTTTCATCTTCTCATTCTTGAACTCAACTCAACTCAACTCGTTCATCAAAAAAAAAAGTTAACAAAAAAAAAGACGTTGATGGCCCAATTTTAAATTAATTTAACAGCCACAACCTTCCTCGTTTAATTGAATCCCCTAATTAAACGACAAATTAATGTCAAGCATTTGTATCGTCAACATGTTGAATCGAGTTTTCCCATAACGTTAAGGGAAAATCTTACTGTTTTTCCGATTCGTTAGAGCGAGACAGTTAGATGGAAATAAGAAAGAGAACGTTATATGTATTTTCATTTGAGAAAAGTCAATTCATGATTTTGATGAAAAAATTTGAAAATTAAGCAAATAGATTCAAAAGTTAAAAAAAAACATTAAAAAATTTTTTAAAATTTAATAAATTAATTTTTAAATTAATTAATTTATAAATAAATTAATTTTTAATAAAAAAAATTAAATTAATTTTTAATTAAAAAATTAATTAATTTAAAAAAATTTTTTTTTTGATGGATTTAAGCCAGAAATTGATAAAAAAAAAATTAAGGAAATTTTCTTTGGATGTTTTCTTGATGGTTCTTAAGTTTGAAAATTGAAAACATGAAAATAATTGAACAAAAAATTCAAATAAAATTTAATTTAATTTTTTGTCAATAAATTTGAATTTCCCGCGAATGAAAGAAACTGAGTGAGTCGGCTGAAATTGAACTGTTATACATCTGTATACATGAGGCTCGTGACTGAATTGCGCGTGAAATCCATAGTGTCTGAGTGAAACGATTTGAATTTGCTATAAAAATAAAACCGTTTGTTTTTTCGTTACAGATGTCGAGACAGAGAAGAAACCCATCAACAATGAGAAACAATGGCAACCTCTTTATTGTGTCTTGCAACAGGATGAACAAACATTTACTGCATATTGCAGTGAAGAATTATCCGTAAGTTTTGTTTTTCGAAAATTTCTTTCTGATCGCTAACAATTTAGTTTTAAACGTTCATTAACTAACAATTTCCCATCCTTTCTCTCTCATGCTCAAAAAAAAAAAAGATTTTTCCTGTCACGCCTGATAAGGAAATAAAGGTAAAAATCAATAAATAGAATAAAATTCTAAAACATGATTGACACACATTTTATTCACACACGAGACACGAATCAAACTTCCTTCCGATTTTTTTTTCCATATAAAAATTAATCCATTCATTCTTTCCGTAGTTGGCCGATATGCTGTTTGCTGATTTGCCTCGCATCCGACTCGATAAGGTGAATCGTACAAAAGTCCTGCAATTTTGGGAAGCTCCTCCAACGTTGCAAGAAGAACCTGAAGACGGGGAATGCGAACAATCGTCAAATGTGAACAATTCTAATGGCGGCGAGAGTATCCAGTTGAACATGACTCTTCAAAATATGCAAGGTAAGTTGGTTGATCTAACGAAAAAAACAAAAAAAAAATCAAAAATAATATTGTGACAACAAACCCATAAAGTAGCGTTTATGGCGAGTTTCCATATATGACACTTCCCACACGACGACGACGACGCTCAAAGACAATCTTGATGCCTCACATTTTTGCACACTGGTTTGTACAACAAAATGACCTTCTAAACACCTACAAAGTCGTGTATTTATCGAACGATCTACTCTTATAAATGGCTAATTGTTGTATAATCGCGACAGAATATTTATACAAAAAATTTCTTAAATTTTTAGATTTTTTTTTTATATATTGCTGTTCGCGTTCGAATGATCTTTAACATTGCCATAGCCGTCAATCGTACGAATAAAAATAAATCGATTTGATTTCAATCA
Organism: Culicoides brevitarsis; assembly: GCF_036172545.1. Classification (NCBI taxonomy): domain Eukaryota; kingdom Metazoa; phylum Arthropoda; class Insecta; order Diptera; family Ceratopogonidae; genus Culicoides; species Culicoides brevitarsis. Next base: position 45,998,908 of record NC_087085.1, on the reverse strand, counting down.
AAATTTTTGAGTGAATGGAAAAGTGTGTTATGAGTTCATTTTTTGATTATGAAATCATTCTTTTAGAACGGAGCATTTTTCAAGTGCGTTCAGGAAATCCTTCTAAAGAGATAAATTTATCATTTTCCGCTATAATTTGATAAAAAAAAACTTTTGTCATTGAATTAGAATTATTTTTTACTCAAGCTTGCCCAAAAAAAATCAACCTTAAATTGGCAATAATCGTAAATTATTTATTCTCGATGATATAATCCCGTCAATCCAAAAAATTCATCCTAATTTTGTTTTTTTTTTTTAATAAAAACATGCAAACATGACTCATGTTTATTATTGCTGATCCACACAAGAAAATATCGACACGTACATTGCGTTGCGTTGAAAATTCAAGTAGAGTACTGCTTTTCAATTCATTCACATATAGCAAATGCTACTGACTAACTGACGTCTCTGTATTGCCGGCACATACGAATTTCATTCTCTCTCGTCGTGCGATTCTCTTCATAACAAACCTTTTTTCCATTCAGTCAAATTGTGTCGGTCGACTTGAATGGTTGTTGCGCCGCGGTTTTTGTCAATTAGTTTATTATTGTTTGTTGTCTCTAAAATTAAATAATAATAATTCGTTCATCATCTGCATTCAAGAGGACAACGACGTTGCTGTTGCTGCGACGAACGTGAAACAAAATAAATAAAACGTTCTTGAAGAAAAAAAAAGTAAATTTCATTCACAGAGAATGAAACGAAAAGTTATATATGTGACATTCGAGACAAGTGCGTGATAAAATTGTCATTAATGAAGAAAAATAACAAAAAATAATTTTTTTGAGATAACAAAGTGTAAAAAAAAAAAATAGATGAAATATTACACCCCGAGTGCGGTTCTTCGATTGAATAAGCGAGCAGAGATTTATTTTAATTAATATTCGTTCGTCTTTTTAGCTCTACATTCCAGTTACTTCATAAATAAATACAATTCGCATAAATAAAAGAGTTCACATGATAACTCAATTGTTACACTGTGGCGACTCCATCGTGTGTATGATAAAAATGATGACATTGCTCGGGTATTTTTTTTTATTGTGTGTTGGAAATAAAACAACAGACAATTCCCATTGTTGGAGTTATATACCGACAGCTGAAATATATATGTAGTTAAAGTTATGAATATGAGGAACTTGCATCGACGACACGATGCAAAAACATAACAGAACTAATAACGTAATACATTATAATAATAAACTTTTAAATATAATAAAAATTTTTCGCACATATCAACACAGCAAACAACTTTAAAGAAAAAAAAAATACAATGAATCGTCGATTATCTATTACCTATTATTATTAGTACACTTCGAGCCATAATAAATATGTTACGTTACAAGTTCTATCACTCCGTCAGTCACTTGTTCATGCAAATATTTACTAATGAATGCACAACACCCCGATAGCTCTCTGCTTTAGGTTTTTGTATAAAAATAGAACATAAAAGGTGCTGATTTTAAATTGTGTCACTGAATTTTTCGTACAAAGCCGTGTGTATGCATATATATTAACGAAAACAAAAAACAAAGGAAAATTTTACTTGTCAACTCGAATCATAATCATAATTATTTATAACTTCAAGAAGTTTTGTTTCAAATTTTATTTATATGAGAAAGTGACTTTCTATCATTCAAATTGTTTTTTGAGTACAAACGGAATGTAATAATTTTATGTAACTAAATGTTGTTATTAACACCGAAAAAATGCTTAAAAAGAGATATAAACAAAAAGAAAATTGTTTCACAAAATGTGTGAAATATAAGTCAAATGAAATATTTACTTGAAGTTATTGTTTAATTATATTTGGAACAAAAGTTGGAGGTTGAATTACATGAAATAAAACAACCGGTTTGAAAAATTTTGTTAAAAAAGTTTAAAATTTGATAATTTATGAAATTTTTTTAAATTTAATTTTCATAATTCTTAAAAATTTCAAGTTTTTGATCAATTTAATTTAAAATTTATCAAATTCATAAAAAAAATATTTTTAAAATTAATTTAAATATGTTTTTTTTAATTAATTTCAATTAGAAACTTTTAAAATTTATGATTTTTAAAATTTCTATTTTTTGTATTTTTAAATTTTATTTTTGAAATTTTTATCATAATTTTTTTAATAAAAAAAAATATTTTTTTTTATCAAATTGCTTGAAGTAAACAAATTAACCTAAACTAAAAACTTTCAAACATTTTAAACTTTCAAAAAATTTTCAAATTTTATAACTTTTATTTTATGAAAAAAAAAAAATGAAAAATTTTGATCAAATTTCTTAAATTAAATTAATTTTTTTTTTAATTTTTCATAAATTTTTATTTATTTTTCAAAATTTCTAATTTTTGTAAAAAATATGTTAAAATTTTTTAACACTGTCTCATGAAAAAAAAATGAAAATTTTTTATAAAAATTCTTAAAATAAACAACAGTTTTTAGACGGTTCAATACTTTCGGTTCAATTTCATTCTCTCGTAAATATTTACAATTACGCTGGACAATACTCCCATAAAATGATTGTAAGACACACGAAAATCACTTACGAAATTTTCAAACCCAAAAAAATTTTAAATTCATTTAAATGTAGACCATCCAAATTCCTCCGCTGACTTGCAAATGCGAAACAACGACGACGACGCATATTTGTATTGTCTCTCAAGCGAGATTCACATTTTTATAATTATTACATTATTCAATTTGCTAATTCACATGAATGCAAAAAACAAACGGAACAATAGATGGATGTGAAGTGACAATGAATATAAGTGACTGTGTTATAATTAACTGGCGTTTATATTATTTTTGCATCTCGTCGTCTCTCTTTCTCGCTGCTCGCTTATTCATTCAGTCGTGCTTTGAGAGGCATTGATTGTGGTCATTATCACACAACAGCAAAAAAAAATATAATAAGAGAGATTAAAGCAAAAATTCTCGGGATGTAATAATAATCATCAATCGCAAAAATAGACGAAGAAAGGAAGAGGAGAACGGAAATGCAATTACTTTTTGCATCCAGTTACCATTTCAAGACATCTCACTCTCTCGTAATCTTTTTCAAATAAGGAGTGTTTTCTTCAATGTAGTTGCTGTTTCATCATCATCATCATAAAAAGCGAGTTTCTTCACGTCGCGCCATATGAATCAAATTGTAACAAAAGTCAGGAAAAGTGAAAAAATACGTGACTTTTAATCATAAACTTATAAAATGAATGAATAAAGTGATAAAATTGTACACAGAAAACCGCAAACGCACCTTGTACCAAATAGACTGCGGAGATAAAAATTATTTTTTTTTGTATCTGTTAAAGTTTAATTCTTGCGCAAAAACGAGAAAATTGGTTAAACGCAAACACGAAAAAAGATCTAATTAAATATTTCAACAAAAAAAGTCACACAAAACTGAAACATGCAGTGTATAACGGTACAATCAGCATCTTCTAACAATGACAATTTGTCAGAAAGTCGGATAATTGAACGATATAAAGACCATCGACGTGTTCCACGTGGATTACCGTCATGTCTAAAGGGAGAACGAGATGATTTGGATTGTAAGTAGCACTTTTAGTAGAACACTAACACACAAAAAGACTCTCATTTTCTTCAATTACGTTAACTTCTCGTTGTGTGAAACAAAAAAATCACTCAATCATCAAAGATAAAGACACTTTAAATATTCTTCATGCCCAGCTAGACACTGCAGATACTTTCTAACAACGCAAAATAAAAATTATCATGCTCCGTTTCTGAATAAATTGCTCACATTGATACTGCAAAGTACAATTTTTCATATAAAATGTAATAAAATAATAAAAATTTGTCTGTTTTGATGCAAATATTCGCTATAGTGCTGCTGTTTCTCGCTAATAGGCAAATATTTTTATGAAAAATAATGAAAGCGCAACGGTTGATTCCAATTAATTCATTTGATTATGTTTAAATCAGGCATGGCATCACTGAACACACATCGTATGCTCTAAACAAATTGACTTTTTTCTCTTTTTCTCAAACAAACAAACGAGACAACGCAATTAGAAACAAACAACAGTGTATCTAATGTCGAACAGATGCGCGCGAAGAAACAAAATCTTCGTTTTAATTAAGAACTTTTCTGAGAACGTCGACGGGGAAGTGACAAACGAGCACACTTTTGACGCGACAAAATGTAATATCAAATTAGATCTCATTAAATTAGCGATAATTGAAACTCGCCTGCATTGTCCAGCAAATTGAACATTCAATTAATGAAATTTTTCTTTTTTTTCTCTCGTTTTAGGTGAGTTGAAATCACATACATTGCCTCGAATCTACATTGATGATACAAGTCACGAAGGTAATTTAATAAAATAATTTTAATAATTAAGCGCTTTGGAACGAAACAAAAACTGAACAACTACATGATTTGATTAAAATTCTATCACAGTCGTCGCGTTTTTCGATGATGAATGAGTCAACCAGGCCAACTTTTTGCTGTATGTGTGTCATGATATCCGCGGTAGAACTTTACGTTTTTGCTCTCTTTTTGTTGTTGTTGACGACGACTGAAAAATATGTCTGTGTGTGACATGACAACTCAGTTTCCGTTTTTACCAATTACACACGATTTGGTTTGATGATTTTATTATACGAAGTAGAGTTGAATGTTGTAAATATCGGTTAGCATTCGTATCTACTGAAAAAAGAGTTTGAAACAGGATTTATGGTTAATTTCATTTTCTCTCAACATTTACCTATATATTTCGTTCAACGTGTGATATCAGTTCATTGATTGTTGCCAATAAAATTCTGAGAGAATTTAAAGTTTTAATGACATAAACATTCGAGCTCATAGACATCTCGTGGGTTGATTCTATATCCGCCATCCCATATAAGTAAGAACAAGACGTTAAGACGACTGAAATTCAAAGAAACACTCATATATTTATAAGAAAGATCAAAAAACAAGAGTGACATAATGATAGTACTACTTACCATAGCAGGTCAACAACACTTCACACACAACATCCGTTGAATACTTTTTTTTTCATCCAGCATTGTTGCAATTAAACTATTTTAATTTGTGGGTTTGTCGTGTTTTATGCGTACTTGTAAATAATAATCTGCTGCAATCGATAATATAATAACAGACAGCAATTAAATCCATTGTTTGAGTGTAAACTAAATAAAAAGTGTTGACCTGGAAATTAGAAACAAATCGCATTTCAACACTATTTTTAAAGTATGACATTATGCTCTTAGCTGATTTTGAAGCAATCGACGGAAATAGCTGACACAAGCTTTTTTTTTGCATAATTAGGCGAATGCAATTTGAAATAATATTTCTTTTTGTTTTATTTTTTTTTACAAAATTATAAATAATTGAAAAAAATTAATTAAAATAATTAATTGATAATTTTTTTAAAGTCATAAATAATTAAACTAAAATTAATTTATATTAAACAATTTCTTAAACAAAAAATTAAAAAAAATACAAGTTTCAAATTAAAAAAAATTAATTAAAAAAAAAAAAATAAACTTAAAAAAAATTAATTTTTAAAAAAATTTTTAATTTAAAAAAAAATAATTTTTTTTCTTATTTAAAAAATTTATGTAGGGACTCAAATATTATGAACGATATTAAAAAAAAAATTAAAAAAATATTTAAATTTACAAAAAACATTAAAATTAAAGAAAAAATCAATAAAATTCACTTAAAATAATTGACGACTGTCGATCATTCCTCCTTTTTAATAATTAAAGGACTAAAATAATTTGAAATAATTTCAAAAATTGAATTTGCCTAATTATGAGAAAATTACGAGCAACACTCACGAAGTGACGAACAACCATTTTGTGTCTAATCCAAATTAATTACTTTTTTTAAGTACCCCATATTGTACGTTGGATGCCATAAAAAGTTCAAAAATAAACACACTCACGCAACATTCCTGCTCTGACCTACGCCAAGCGTAAAAAGGGGGCTCTTACATCCTACACGTCGTCTTCTTTCGAGAATTTAAGTACTTAATACAAAGAACCGTGCTCATCATTATTTCCTCTATAAATAGTTTCCCCACTGCGTTACAAATGTTTCTAATTCTTACATTTAATGTCGTTGAATGCACGAACATCACAGAATAATCCATTGTTTAGTGTCGCGTCTCTTGGCGTAATTTCATTTGTAAATAAAGAAAAAAATGTCATTTTTCGACAGAAATACTATTTCTTGATCGATGACACTGTCTGATGTTACATCAGAGGGGAGAACATTGACGTCACCGCAACACGAAATGTGCCCATAAATTTATTCTTAAGTATCAAATATTTCCAATCGAACATTTTTCATTGGCATGTTTATATTTAGAGACCGTTTTATTGCAGAGGCGTAAAATCTTTCTATTTTTGATCAGACTGCTTTTGATAATTTTTCTCCATTCATGTTATTTTAAATAAATAACGACGAGATAAATATTCAACAGCAATGATCAGTAAAGTGGCAAAAAAGCATAACAACTGTTAACCCTGAAAGTAGTCAATCGATAATGCAACAAGTCCTTGTTGAATCTCCTCATATGAACTTTTTTCGTGAATTCCAATAAGAAAATCGAATCAGGACAATGTGAAAGGCACCCTTGTGCAAACCCGACAATATCTTTTTATCGCATCATTACGTTCATTGTTACCTCGTAAAATGAAAAAAAAAACGACGAGTAGCGTATGAAAGAAAAGAAAAGTTTTATTGAATAATTTCAGGTCTATTTAATGAGATACAGGTCAATAGTTCAGTTCAGTGAACCCAAATCAAATGCATCTCGCAAGGAAAGGCCCGTACCCTCCTAACTTCTTTCACGCAATTTTATATTGCGATGCGTTTGATATGACACAAAACAAACAAAACAAGGAACTGTCCTTTTGATGAAAAAATAAAAAAAAAAGAGGAAATGAGGAAGGGACATTGTCAGGGGAATGTTAAATCATCGGACAACAATTAATTAATTGCCAACTATCTGAAGAAATCTAGTTTTTTGTCAGTTACTCGTCGAATATGATGTCTATGTGTTCACATATTAAAGTGAATTTCTGCGTATGTGTAAATTCTTTAAATATGTGGCGAATACAAAACAAAACAAAAAAAAAATGTAAAACGTAGAAAGAAAAAACAAAACATGTTAAGGGCTCTTTCAAATATTATTTAGCATTACAAATTTTACGCCTTTCTTCGATATGCACGTCACATATACTCGAGTAACTTGCGCTTAGAGGAGATACATGAAGTCGTCTGTTTTTCAGTTGTGTTTTGACACACCTTTTGCCCAGGTAACAGCGCGTTATACGACATATGAAGTAGCCCTAAGTCTCTTTTTGTATTTTTTGAGTCGAAATAATAATAACAACAAAACAAAGTTGGTATGAGTTTTGTATGTTAATGTAGCACACTAAAATTGTGGTTGTGTTCTGTGTTTCCGTCGATGTGTTGAGTTTAATTGTCAATGTGTGCGTTTATTGTGAATATTTACGGATGCAATACTAATCCATTTGTATTGTAGGGTGAATGCAACTTTTTTCTACTTTTAAAGTGAAATTGTGATAATAGAAAGCTTAAAAATGTTAAAAATTTCTTAAAATCTTGAAATATTATTTTTGTTTTTCAAAAAAATTTTTTTAATTCTTTTTATTTAATAAAATAATTTATTTAATTCAATAAAAAACATAAAAATTTTAAAATTAAAATTTTCAAAAAGAGTTTTTCTCAAAAATTCAATTTTTTTACGATATTTTAAAGTTTTTGTAACTTTAATTAATTTATTTTTTATTTTTATTGTTTTTTTTTAAGTATTATAAAAAATTTTTCCTAAACTTTTTTAATTAAAAATTATAAGAACAAAACATAAATTATTTTTTTTCTATTTTTATAAGAGATAAATCATGTGAAAAAATTATAAAAATATAAAAAAGTATTCAAAGTTAAATTTTCAGAAAAATTTTACGTTAAAATTAAAAGTAAAACTAAATATTTTACTTTTTCAAATAAAATTTATAAGAAAAAATTTTTTTTTATTTTTTCTCAGAAAATATTTATACTTTTTTATTATTTTTTTTTTTTTAATTTTTGAAACACAAAACACATGTTGAAAATATTTTTTTTATTGAGAAATATTATTGTAGAGAAAGAAAAATATACAAAGTTTTCTCAAAAAATTTATTTTTTTAATAATTTATAAATTTTTGGATACATTCATATTCATTATTGAAAAGTTTAAAGAAAAAAAATTTATTACAAAAAAAAAAAAATAAAAAATATTTTTTTTTAAAAAGTTTAATTTTTCATGATCTTGAAATATTTTTGTTTCAATTTTCATAAATTCAATTTTTCATGAGAATCTTTCTTGACAAGTTCTCTAAAATTAACAATTTTCTCTAAAATTTTTAATAATAAAGTCTTCTTTTAAAGACTAAAATTGACATATCATCAATGTCTCGATCCGTTACATACGAACGATCACCCTAAAGATCTTGTCGCACTGTAAGAGAGATACATATCGCATACGCATACATACCCATAACTTGCTTAGTCACACATTATTCCGTACTAACACAGAGACACATTTCGACTATGTTATGAATGAAACACAAACCGTTTTAGTTGAGTTAAAGAGTGTATCGCGATCGGCTGTAAGAACCTCTAATCGAAAATAAATAACAATAATTAAAAAGAAAATTGTCACAACCGAAAAAACGGCAAAGAAAAAACCTCTTAAAATACTTGTTGAGTGTCTTATGTTTTTTGAAAAAATCAATCAAGAGGAAATAATGCGATCGGTCGGTGTTTGAAGGAAAAAAACGTGAATAAAACCAATTAAATGAAATAAATCAAATACTTGATACAAGCTAATGCGATATACATATATTTTACTACAACAACAACAACAACGACGATAATAATCAGCTTTAAAACTAAACCCATAATTACCATAGAACTGTAAAATTAAATAAAATAAATCAAACGACTTTTTTTTGCCATTCGAGGATTTTTTCGAGTGAAAATAATGACAAAGTGAAACAAAAAATTTATGGAAATAAATTGTAATAATTATCATAAATTTAAGACAAATACACCCAAAACAAAACGTACTACTTGCATATCCGGTTTATTTATATTCCAATCATCTCAAAACGAAAGAAATTATACGAAAATGGTCTAACACATGCTCGTCTCGCAGTATCGTAGGCATATCGACAATAATGAAAAAAAAGTTATTTTTACGCTGTCTCCATTTTATTACACTGCCTGTTTGCCTTAAACGACAACGAATACGACGAACGATCCCAGCTACTAGCAATATGTTGCATTTCTGTGTATTTTTTTAGAATAAATTGATTCTCATTTCGTTGGAATGTATATTGTTGCACATATGTATCATACATATATGGAAGGCATTTGTACACGATGACACATGATATGTGCTTGCACTAACTAAACTCTACTCCATACGCAAGAAAGACACAAAACACAACAAAAAATTTATTCATGAAATATTCCAAAGTGATCTTTGTATTAATTTTTACGAGAGAGCGAAGAAAAAAAGGTTATTTTGGTTGAAATTGAATTGAAATCTCTATAAAATGATTGTTAGTGTGGTTTTGTTTGAGCTCACACTTCAGTATTTATATTTATTTGTGTGTCTATTTTGATTGTGTTACGTAAAAAGCGCTAAAATAACGTAAACATAATGAGTGTTTGAGGTCAATTGTTTTTGCTGACCAAGAAGGCACGTTCAGACCAAGATTGAATTCGGTTTTAAATCGTTATGCAATCGAAAAAAATAATAAATTTCAAAAAATCAAACCAACTTCCGCCAAACAAAACTCTTTCCGGTGTCTTTTTGTGTGATAAGAATCCATTTCACAGAACAATTCAATAAAATATTAATGACCTTCTTCTCAAAAGGTGACAAAATCGATGCGTTTTCGTCATTCATGTCACTTTTTTTTCGATTCAAACACAAAAGAAATCATTCCGAATGATTTCACACCATCATTTTTGCTTCATGATATCATCCTATCGACTATTGTTGTTGTTAATTTGTGAATAAAACGGATCCTTGTGTGTCTAATAGCAACTCCATACCGCTAATGATTAACCATTAAAAAACGAGAAGCTTATTATTTGAAGTAAAAAGGCCTCCTGTGGTATCGTACTCACTTCACGATCATTTAATATAATAACCCTATAAATATATTAAACAAAGAACGACATTGCAGATGCACAAAAAGTTATTGTCTCCTGCTATAATCCCTTTACCGCGTATCTGACGACGACATTTCGACGAGGCAGCAACATTAAAGATACAAAAAAAGAAACATTAACGTACAAAAAAACACATAAAATAACTGAAAAGGTGCTCGAAAGCGAGAGAGAGAGATGGGAACAAGGCATGGCAGGTGCTTAGTATGGAAATGTTTAAGCGTGTCTTCTTGATTATTTATTATGATAGAAGTTTTATACGTAAATATAATTTATTTGAGTTTAATGTAGAGTAGAGAAAAAAGCAGCTTGCCTTTTGTTTTAGAGCGCTTAGGGCGATCTCGAAGGAAAGAACGTGTCATGTCATGTTTGTTTCTCTCTCTCGAAAAAAATGCGCAAAGAAAAAATATTTCCGGCGTTCAAACTGCAGATAAATCGAACAACAAACTGCAGCACAAACAAAAATTCCAAACTCATAAGGGAAAAAAAATATTTTTGAAAATCGACACTTTTCTATTCACAAAAACACGAAAGAAACACATCTCTCGAGACTCGAACGAGAATGTATCGAATTGTGAATGTGTGTGTTGCTTATTCAAAAAGGTCCGTTTAGTTCAATGTCAATTATTTAATCAAAGGCATTATGTTGATACAAATATATTTAACTTACAACCGAGTCAAATCCATGACATATGATTGAAATTTCTTCTTCTTCTCAATTTCTGAATATAGAAAACACTCTAGATTATTTTTTATTTTGTTTACCTTTTTCTCCTCTTTCTCATTTATTTATATATTTACTCTTAATAAATGCCCCTTACTTAATTCTTCTTAATAATTTTAATCTATGATTCATTTTACTTTTTCTTGGTTAAAGACCTGCGAGTATTAACGAGAAAATGAATCACGTTGCAAGGAACGCACGAACGAGCGTCAAACGTAAAGGTTAAGCTCAAAAATTAGAAAAAAAAAATTCAATGTCTCATGAAAATTTTTTATTACGTCTATTAAGAAACTTTGTCTAAGTAAGAGATTTATAATAAACAAACATATTAAATGCTGTGATATTGACATTGACTGTCAAAATACCTCTCTCTCAGTTTTATTTTTTTTATTTTTATTTTGTGAGACACAAAATTCACGAGAGATATATTTTTGTCAGAATTTTTGTGTGGAAGTGATTCATCATGCTTTAAAAAGAAGGACTTCCGCTTTTTAAACGATACGATTCTCCGTGATACGTGAAAAAAAGAACAAAAGAGCCGTTCCTATTTTGTGTTGTTTTTTATGACAATGGACATTTATATTTGTCTCTTCTTCGTTTATTATTTTGTACCTACTTATAGTTTTATGTTAATGCTTATTAAATGTGAAGAAAGACGTCAAATGCCCGACACAGGAGAAGAGTAGAATTTAAATTCAAAAGAAATTTTTTCTTGTGTTGTTCAAAATCAGTCATATGTGTTATTATTTAAATTTTTATTTTTTTTTTTTGTTTTCGAAAAAAAAGAAAAGAAACCACAAATTGTATTGAAAACGATCACTCGTCGTCGAACTTGAAAAAAAAAAAATTTTTTTTTTTGCGAATTCTTTTGCATCACAAATGGGACCCCCTGAAAACTTTTCAATGACTTTTTTGAAAAGTCACAACAGGAAGGAAGCAAGAACTATCGCTTCGAGATATTCATTTGAAGTTATTCGAAAAATCGTTAGTCAATTGGCCTCCTCTCTTGACGTGACTTACATAAGCAAAATTAACCATCTCATGAATACCTACTTAAAAAGTCGTATAATTGAGCCTATAGGGCTTTCTTCAATAGTTGTTTAAATTGTATTATAATAATGATGATTGTTCACTGACACACAAAGTAAAAAACAGACAGACACACACTCTTGAAATCTAATAACAATGAAATGAGCATGTGCTTGACACGACACGGAATGGAGATGATGGAATACAAATAAAATGAAATTTTGATCGCCAATAATAAAATATCATTTTTACAACTGATCTAGCTGAGCGAGTGATCTTGAAAAAAAAAAGAAAAATAAAAAAAAAATCAGAGACAAGACACGATAAATGTTCGTGTGTAGAACTGTAGTGAATTTAAAAAAAAAATAAAAATATCTTTATATGAAAAGACCATTTAGTTACATGTGTAAGAAATACATGCGAAACTGGTTTGTTTTGTCGAAGCAACGGTTCGCTGTTGAATAGTAGGACATTCCTGTTGCTGCGATAAATGAAACACACAAACAAAAATCCATCGAAACTATTTCACTAACAAAAAAAAGCAAAAATAAAATGTTACAAACGGATAGCTGTAATAACAAGAGCAGTTCATCGATAAATATTGCCAAAGATGAGGATGAGTCGACGCGTCGTCGATCAACGTTTTACGTGCCATTAGTTGTCCCGCCATCGTCTGAAGACAAAAACTTGGATGTCAGTAATGGAAGTCTCGATTGGAGTCTCAACAGTTCGCTTAACAGCACAGGAGATTTACTCGTCTCGAGCGAAAAGGAAAACAAACTCAAACGATATGGCATCGTACTGAATGGAAGTATTAACATTGACGACAGTATCGAAATTCCGCAACCATCGAGTAATGTCTCAACCGATTCCCAACGAACACATACATCAACTCCCATCAGTCTCATGAAGGCTCGCAGTAGGATAAACATCTTATCGCTGCCCGACAAAACTATGCCGCCGTCTCCTGCAAAGGAAAAATCAAAAACATTACCTCAGAATCTCACGTCGCCAACATCTGCAAACACATTTCCGCCGAAAAGTTCCTTTTTGCTCAAATCCACGCCCAAAATTCTCGGGCATCTTAACTATTCATCTTCGGATTTTGTGTCGCCATCGTCTCCGAGATCATCGTTAAGTCCCAAAAAGTCTCTCAGTTTCGTACGACGAACGCATTCGACAAAACTCTCGCGAAGTAATTCGTTGCTGAAGAGTTTCTCGTCGCAACATCGATACAGCGAACAAGAACAACGAATGCTCCAAGTTGATATTATTCCATTGCCACGAGATGTGTTAGAGCACTGTTTCGACACGGGCAATTTTGAGGAGTCTGTCAAACAGATGTTCTTCGTAGAACGAAAATCGGGCAAGACAGAGACTGAAGACGAGAAACATCATTCAAAGGAAGATCGAAGTAGTACGAAATATGACAACAACGAATACGATGACGACAGTGACCCGCATTCTGGTAAATATATAATTATTAACTCTCTAAGATTAATATCTTTCCTTTTTTGTTTGAATTTGAGTTTTTGACACGTATCATTTACGCAGTCATGAGGCATCATCAATTAAACCGACGTTATTTGTCTTTTTTTTTCTTGTAAATAAAAATTATTTAATAATACAATTTGGAACAACAAAAACAAAGACTTGAGTGAGCGAATGAGTGTTCGTTTTTATCATTTCCTCATAAATACGACGAAATTGAATGTTCGTGCAGTCGAATGTGTGGCCTGAAAATTCATTCGTTTCAGTCTTGAAACAGCAGTTGATCGAACATGTAGAAAATGAATTTGAAACCAAACAAAATTTAAACTTAGATAAGATAGTGTGTTTGACTAACGATAATAAAAATGTCTAAATATCAAGGTTCGAGTGTTTGGAGAAATTTTTATGAACTTTTTTCTATCATTAATAATAAAATTTTCGATAATTTTATCGTTTCAGACACATCATACGAGAAAGCATGTAGAAGAGGATCGGCTCCAAACACACCTATGTTAGGTCAAAAGCCTGAACAACAACAATCCAACTCGATATTTTCAATATTTTCGAAACGGTAAACATTAAAAAAAAAAAATTTTCTGTGAAAAAATTAAAAAAAATATTTTTTTTAGATCAAATCCTTTAAAACGAACAAAATCTGTGACAAAACTCGAAAGATCGAAACGAGGCTCAGGCGGATTACGAGGATCGAGATCTCATGAGAGTCTGTTATCGAGTCATGCTGTGATGTCGACGATAGATTTGTCGAGTATGAATGCCATTGGAGTTGCGCCTGTACATTCATCAGTATTAGGAAGAAGACATTGCTTCCAAGTTCGAGGGGATCCGAGAGGAGAACGATATTACAGTTGCGGATCTCGACAAGAACGAGATTTGTGGATTTATAGGTAAGAATTCTAACTTTTTTTTATGAAATTCGAAAAAAATTGATCATAAAATTTCTTTTTTAGTTTACGAAAATCAATATCGCCAAATTTGGAACACACAAGAAGAACAGATAATTCACTAAAAATGTGGATTTATGAAGCCAAAGCACTTCCGCCGAAGAAAAAGTACTTTTGTGAAATAAATTTGGATAAAACGTTGTATGGGCGAACGTCAGTGAAGTTACGAACGGAGCTCTTATTTTGGGGAGAATATTTCGATTTTCCCGACGTGCCTGATATCAACGTCATAACAGTGAATGTTTTTCGTGAAGGAGAGAAAAAGAAGAAACGCGACAAGCATGTTTTAGTCGGTTCAGTGAAAATTCCCATTCACGAAGTAACATCACGAACTTTTTCGGAAAATTGGTATCCAATTATCTCGGAAAAGCACGAAAGTATCAGCAAAAACTCTTCGAAAGAACCAATTCCAACGTTACGTATCAAATGTCGTTTCCAAAGCACAGATATCCTTCCATTGGAAACATATTCCGAATTTTTGGAGTACTTGAAGGAGAATTACAAACAAGTTTGTGAGCAATTAGAGCCCGTTATCGGTGTCAAAGCGAAAGAAGATATCGGACAAGCTCTCGTACTGTTAATGTATGCTCAAGGAATGATTGGATCTTTTCTAACAGACGTCGTGGCATTAGACTTATTACGTGTTGGCGATCAAAGACTTACTTTCCGCGGAAATTCGTTAGCTACAAAATCCATGGAAGCATTTCTCAAGTTGACAGGCGAACAATATCTGCAAGATACACTTTCAGCTCCAATTTCTGAGATCATCACGTCAGATAAGGATTGTGAAGTTGATCCATTGAAAGCAACGGGATCTCTGAATAGGCAACAACAAGCTTTGAGACAAGCAGTTCGTACAGCATGGAATGCAATTGCTGAAAGTCACAAAAATTTCCCGCCTCAATTGCGTGAATGTTTTGCTACATTCAAAGAACGCTTGCAAATTTTGGATCGTGAAGATATGGCAGATAATTTGATAAGTGCTTCGATATTTTTGCGATTTTTGTGTCCTGCGATATTGTCTCCGAGTTTGTTTAATATCACAAATGAATTGCCATCAGCTCGAGCGACGAGGAATTTGACGTTGGTTGCGAAAACTTTACAAACATTGGCAAACTTTACACGATTCCAAGGCAAAGAGAGCTTTATGGAGTTCTTGAATGACTTCCTTGAACAAGAAGCGCCTCGGATGAAATATTTCTTACATCTTATTTCGGTAAGTTTTTTGTCTTTAAACAAATTTTTAATTTTTAACGCTTAATTTTCACTTTTAGACAAGACCTGCATGCCCTCCCGTTGAAACAATTCACGATTGGACAGGATACATCGATCAAGGAAAGCAATTGTCGATTTTGCATAATCTTTTGATCGAAAGTATACAAAAATTGCCAATTGGAAAACAACAAGAATTGCATCCGCTTCCCTCAATTTTGGATCAAATCACACAAGCAAAACTTGCGAAAGAATTTAGCTCGAATACGTTGCCCTTACAATCGCCGGATGTGTTGCCCGTATCGAATCAGGAGAATTTCTCGCATACGATGAACAATCCGATCAAACCAACAGGCGAACGAGGCGTTATTCGGGGAGTTCTGACGCCAAATTCGTTGGAGAAGAATATTTTCCGATACAACGATCCAACTGTTCAACCGTTTTTACAACAAAACCAAAGTAATCATAATAGCATGTTGTTGAATCCGCTTCAACATTCGCATTCAACCTCAAGTATTTCATCCCACCAAAGCTCCTCAAATACATACAATAGCAATATTAGCAATCATAATGTGCATCATCATTACATCACAGTCGAAAAGCCACGCAATCCTAATTACTTTTATACCACAAGTGTTAATGGCATTCGCAATTCAGCGACGCCAAGCAATGCTGTGCGAGCCAGTACGCTTCCGCGCAACACTTTAAACAATCAAATGTCGACTCTTGCAAATACGGATTCGACAACGGAGCAAGAACCCATCTTGTATGATCAGAGTAAAGCATTTATCCGCAAAAGTCCGACGCCATTGGCGAAATCGAATGTAAATGGAAGTCGAGGAAGAAACTTGAACGGTTCACAATTGTCACTTTTGAGCGAAAATTCTCTCGGGCGAAATGCTCTCGGAATTCCGCATAGCAACAACGGAATTCAATGCGGAGCGATAATTCAAACGGCACCCGGACAACCAAGAGATCGTTCGAATCATTCGAATATGCCGCTCAATTTGGAAGATTTGGATGATTTGCTCAAGTATGCCGATGAACAAAATAACGACCAAAATATCAAACAAAAGAATGAATTAACACAAAAAGGAAGCAATGTCTCGATCGGCGTTTGTAGCTCAGGATACCAAAGCATAACAAATCAATCACAGAGCTCGAGTCCCACAGAAGGCACGCAACACATTCATCATCATCATCACAATGGGCTGAAAAACTCCTCATCATACGGTCAAATTGTCCCCAAATACACGGGAGTGTCGACTTACAGCAATAACAACAACAACAATCCTCCATTGGCATTCAAAAATCCTCTTTATCAACTTCAATCCATTGGCGGAGACAATAACAACAAAAGTTCAAGTTTAACGCCTGCAAGTAGCGAAGAACAAGTTAATGGCGATTATTACAATTTGGATACGAGCATGAATGGAAACTACTGTGAAAATGCGAAAATCACAAATACCATCAACAGTTTGGTAGACAATTCACGTTCACGATTGCCACGAACAAATCCGTTGCATTACAACAAACGTAACGACAGTAAACTTGAAGAGGCGCAAGGCGAAGGCTCGAATCATCGTTATCATCGAAGATTGAGTCTCGAATCGGCGCGCACTCTATCCGATAGCTCAACAGATACTGAAGGTAAATTTTTAGAACTACTTCAAAAATTGGAGGAATTGGGAATGGAATGTTTCGATGATCGTCTCGTTCAGTTGAAACTTGAAGATTTTTGTACTTTTAGTGATACTTAATTTCTTTTCGCATGCCTTGTATGCTTTTTCTAACATTTTTTTGAAACAAATAAACGTACTAACCTTTTTTTGTTTAAATTTTCTTTTTTAACATTTCATGAGCGTTCCCAAATGATGGCTTTTGTTGTTTAAATTCAATAAAATTTTTCCATTTTTTAGGTTTAAACCAACCAGCAATCACTCCCATTGTGAATCATCATCATCACAGCGAAGGAAAACGTCGGCGAAACACATCGCGATCTGTCGAACAATGCGAACGCGAAATTCAACGTCTTCAGGCTTCCGTTGATTCGCTCCGAAAGAAACTGAGTCTCGAAAATATCACAGAACCAACGAGTAATGACAAAGATGACGACGGCAAATACAGTGACGGCAAAATTCGAAGTATTATTGCAAGGTACGTTATCTAATCTAATTGTCTTTTTCAATTTAATTACAATAAAAATTTCAATTTTAGACTGTTATCGATGGAAGAAGAGCTCCGCCGTGAACAATACAAAATGTCAATGATTCTAAGTCACAAGCAACGCGTTATTGAAGCGCAAGGACAACAAATTGCCGCACTCGATGCCGCCAATTCCAGATTATTAAATGCACTATCTAGTCTGAGATCACGTTACGAAGGATCTGAGCCATCGAATAGCTTACAAGGCGGAAGTGGCTCGTTATGTTAAGAACTTTTCCTTGTCTCGAAAAGAAAAACTATTAAAACATTAGTTTTCCCATATATAAATTTTTATCTCTCCATAGTATTATTAACACACAATTTATTGCATTATAATGTGCGTGTCTTCTTTTAACATCATAACTATATTTGTAAAACGCTCGAAATATTTTAACATTAACAAAAATCAGTATTCCAAAAAATCTTTTCTATCTCTCTTAAAACCTAAAAAAAAATCGACACAAAACCATGAACATTTTTTTTATTAATTTTAATGTTAAACGTTAATTTTGTTATATTTATATATATTTTTAGATTTATTTTTGAACAAATTTTATATCATTATTCGTAAAAAAAGTATATAAGTTTATTATATCAAATATATTTACGGACACTTTCCAACAGTATGATTTCTTTGTTTTATTTTATTTTTTTTTTGCTTTATCGTCCCAAAGATGCTCAAAAAATCTATTCTTCCATTCGAAGCACAATCAAATCTAAAATAATCTCAGTACCTCACACACACAAAAATTTTTACTAAAATAAACATTAAACATAAATAATGAATAATCCCGATCAGTATTTTGCTCAGTAGTTTATAAGATGATAATATTCCTCTTCACAGTTTCTTTTGTGTCTTTTTTCTCGTCTTGAACAAAACGAAAACATCATTTAAGAGGGTTAATTGATGCACAATTGTTAACTCAAGTAGAAACAAAACGACCAGAAGATAAATGAACCAATTTTTATTGTACTTTTAGAGAATTATTATTATTAATCATTACTATTGGGATAAATAAATGATGAACTCTTTCTTTATAAATAGGATAAAAATGATAAATTTTGATGATTGATTGATCAAAAGCGGAATTCAGATTTTGTCTCATATGAAAAAAAATTTTTTGTCACCCTAAAGAGTTAATTTTTTTCTTAAAACTGATAAAAAGATACTTTCGTATGTAAACACTTCTAATTATTTATTTGTATTGGTAAGTGCAGAAGAAATTAGCTAAACGTGCTTAGTTTTAATTTAAATGTCGTCTTGTTAACTTCGTATTTTATCAAAAGTTATTAAAAAAATTACAAGTTACATCATGCCGTGCAGCGGATGTGGAAATTCAGGGCACAATATTCGTACTTGTGCTTCAGGACCAACTCCCGGAGGCGTAAATGGAATGCGAGCTCGAGCAGCAAATGCATACAATCCTCGTCCAACTCCCAATTTTGGAGGATTTTTGACTTCTTTTGCATACGAGCCTGCTCATAGCACTCCGATTCGTGAGTCTGTGCCCCGTTTTGGCGAAGAAATCAAACTTTCGGAAATAAAACGCATCGTTAATGATGTACAAGTCAAAGTTGAGGATCAAATTTCGGCAATTAATCGTAGATTCGATACACAAGAAAAATTGATGAAAAAATCCAATGCCCGCGATGACGACATCTTGGATCAAATTTTCAACAAATTAGAAATCGACTCAAAAAAGACGCAAGATTCGTATAAAAAGTTGATGAATCGCATCGATGTTGTCAAGCACGAGACTCTCGATGAAATCGACGTTCGTTTTAAAAGTATTTACGATCGTGTTGTTTCTGTGGATCAAAAAACGGAGGAAAATAAGAAGAAAATTCTAAAAAATGAGGAAAGTATTAATGAAATTCGCTCTTTGGTAGTTTATATGGTTGAAAAAGAGGAAAAGAAAGAAGCTCAAGCAGCTAAAAAAGATGAAATTGACTTGAAATTGTTGTTATCCGAAGATGAAGATTCTGAAGAGGAGCTGATGTCTCAGGAGGAAATGTTGAATCTGTCCGTTGAGATGATTAAAAAATTCAAAAAATGTCGTACTAAGAAGGATCAATTCAAAGTCGTTACAGAAATGGCTATGAAATATGTGAAAGTCGAGAAATAGTTAATGTGAAGTGAAAAATTCTTGTTGATCAAAATATTAATATTAAATTAAGGTTTTTTGTCATTGATTGCAATAAATGTGAAATGTGTTCCTTAAAAGATAAATTTCAAGAATATCTTAATTTTTCCTGTCTTCGTTAATCATAAAATTGCATTTTAAGACGTAATTTTTTCATTAATCATCAAACCTCCTCAGAATGCAACGATTTTTACTTGTTTGCCTTCAGTCCTATTTTGTAGATGTCGATATGGTAAGTTAATTCAAATTCTTTTCTCGTTACATGTAATACAAATGTTTCGAACGTTAAATTTACATATAAAGTATTTTTGATAAATTTTAAGCTTAAGAACCATCAAATGGGCTTTCAAAATTAAAATTACGTATTTTTTACGTATTTTTTTACGTATTTTTTATTTTTCAATTTTCAAGCTTAAGAACCATCCAAAAGACATCCAAAGGCATTTTTCATAACTTTTGTTCAATTTGAAGCTTCAAAACCATCAAATGGGCCCTCAAAATAAAAATTACGTATTTTTTACGTAAAAATTACGTATTTTTTATTTTTCAATTTTCAAGCTTAAGAACCATTCAAAAGACATCCAAAGGCATTTTTCATAACTTTTGTTCAATTTCAAGCTTCAAATATAAAAAAAAACATTTGAAAAAAAATTTTTTTGAGAGTTTTACGAGATTTTTTAAGAAAATATTGAGAGTTCTTGTGAAGCGCAAATTTATTAACCTTTGTATTGTTAAGTACCTTTTCTTCATATTGCACATTGCACAACAAAAGTCCTTTTACCGTACAAAAGAACACAATATTGATTATTACTTGACTGCATATTGTTCCCGTTTTTCCTTTTTCCTACTTCTACTGCTATTTGCCGCCATTCACGCAAACAGCAACATTAGTACATGCACGCTAACTACTACTTTAGTCCTTTTCTGTACTAATAAACAGCAGTTATGATTTTAGTATGAAAGAGGGGCGCAACGCGAATAGCTGTTATTCTTGTTCACATAAAAAAATAGTATTTTCGCAAGTTTTCTTTTAAAAAACTTTTAGAAAAATGTCAAATGAATCTACAAAACCATACGAAGAATTGGATCAAATTTCCGCTGATGAGAAATCCTTCTTGAATGCTGTCGATAGAGGCGATATTTCAGGAGTTAGAAGGTAAAAATTTCACGTGACCTACATTTGAACACATTATCGATATTTATGCCTTGTTTTAATGCGGAACAGAATTCTGAAGCAATATCAGGAAAGTAATCACATTAACATCAACACGACAGATTCGCTTGGGCGTTCAGCGTTAATGATCGCCATTGACAACGAAAATTTGGAAATTGTTGAGTTATTGGTAGATCATTGCGATAATACGTATGACGCACTTTTGCATGCCATTTCCGAAGAATTCGTTGAAGCAGTAGAAGTTTTGTTGGATTGTGATAATTTGGAGCCTCGTTCTGTAAGTGAATTTTATTTTTAATTTTATACTAAAAAATAATATTTTTTAAAAAATTAAAAAAAAAATTTGAAAAACATATTTTTTTACCTTTAGGAAAATTCTGATCCAACAAGCACAGATCCGCCATTGGTTTTAGCTGCACATCGTGACAATTATGAAATTATTAAAATTTTGCTCGATAAAGGATATACGTTGCCCATTCCTCATGACATACGGTAAGTAAAATTTTTCAAAAAATTAAAATTAATTGTTTTCCTTTTCAGTTGCGGATGCAGCGAATGTATTTGCAGTCGAATGGATGACTCTCTGAAACATTCCAAAAGTCGAATTAGCGCTTATCAAGCATTATCGAGCCCAAGTTTGATCTGTCTCTCATCAAAAGATCCTATTTTAACAGCATTTGAACTTTCATGGGAGTTACGTCGCTTAAGTAAACTCGAGAACGAATTCAAACTCGAATATCAGAATTTACGTGCAAAATGTATGACATTCACATCTTCGTTGCTCGATCACGTTCGAAGTTCAAATGAGCTTGAAATCATCTTAAATCACGATCCGTATGGACCGCCATATGAACAAGGAGAACGCATGAAGTTAAGTCGTCTCAAATTAGCAGTCAAATTAAAACAGAAGAAATTTGTGTCACACTCGAATGTGCAACAACTCTTGACGAGCATTTGGTATGATGGCTTGCCCGGATTTCGTCGCAAAAATATGGCTTTACAATTGTTGGAAATTCTCAAAATTGGTTTCATGTTTCCCTTTTTATCGATAGTATATATCATTATGCCTCACTCGAAACTCGGCAGTAGCATGCGAAAGCCATTCATTAAATTTATTTGTCATAGCGCCTCGTATTTTATGTTTCTGTGTGAGTAAACAAGCAAAATTTATCAACAAAGGTGTGATTTATCGATCAATATTTTTCATTTTAGTTCTGTTAATTCTCGCATCTCAACGAATCGAAACAATAGTCGGAGGATTATGGGACAACGATGAAAGCGCAACGGGTGAAAAGCTGAAAGATATTCCCATAAAACGTGGCGAAAGCCCAACAATCATCGAATGGGTCATTCTCATCTGGGTTATGGGACAAATTTGGGATGAAGTAAAGCAACTTTGGACTGTAGGGATTCAAGAATACGTCACGGATATGTGGAATATCATCGATTTCGTGACAAATTCGTTGTATGTCGCAACAGTTGCTTTAAGGATCGTTTCATATTGTCAAGTTCGGATGTTGGATAGCGACTCGCATATTCCGCGTGAAAAATGGGATGCATGGGATCCAATGTTGCTTTCTGAAGGACTTTTTAGTGCAGCAAATATCTTCAGTTCATTGAAATTGGTTTATATTTTTTCCGTAAATCCGCATTTGGGACCTTTACAAATTTCCTTATCTCGAATGGTAATGGATATCATCAAATTTTTCTTCTTGTACGTGCTTGTGTTGTTTGCATTTTCAAGCGGATTGAATCAATTGTTATGGTAAGTAAACCTAAAATTAAAAAAAAAAAATGAAAAATTAATAAAAATTATATTTTAAGGTATTATGCGAGTTTGGAAAGAAAACGATGTGTCGACATAACAACGAGTAAAGTCAAATTTCAAGGCACTGATCCGAATGCTTGCTACATATGGAGACGATTTTCAAAGTAAAAATTTTTGAATTTTTTTTATAAAAATTTTGTAACTTTTTTTGTTTTTTAGTTTATTCGAAACTGCACAATCCCTATTTTGGGCTGTTTTTGGATTAATCGATCTCGACAGCTTTGAACTTGAAGGCATCAAAATCTTCACACGCTTTTGGGGAATGTTAATTTTTGGCACATATTCCGTCATTAATATCGTCGTTTTATTAAATTTGCTTGTTGCCATGATGAATCACTCTTATCAACTTATTTTCGATCGAGCTGACATGGAATTCAAATTTGCTCGTTCAAAACTTTGGATCAGCTACTTCGAAGAAGGCGGAACAGTTCCCGTACCTTTCAACATTATTCCGTCTCCGAAGACAATTTGGTACATTATCAAATGGATTCGTCGTGAATTTTGTAATCATTCAAAAATCATCAAAAAGGAGCAAATGAAGACGATCAAAAAAGTTCGTAAAGCAAATGAACGGGATACGCGTTATAAAGATGTCATGCGAAATTTGGTACGAAGATTTATCACAGCAAATCAGAAGAAAACTGATAGTCAAACAATTACGGAGGACGATGTGAACGAAATTAAACAAGATATTTCAGCATTCCGATGTGAAGTTGTTGAATTGTTAAAAAATAGCGGATTACAACAAGGAGGATCTTCAGCGACAAATACAACGACGTCATCTATCGAAGAAAACACGAACAAAAAACGAAAACCAAAAATGCGGAAACTCGTAAAGGGCTATAGCGTTGCTTGTGGCTTCTTAAACTCATCATCTGAAAGTCGTGATAGTTTGGAAAAAATTACTGATGCTGTCAGTTTAGTCGATGACGTGATGTATGCACCCGGATTGACTCCTCGACGACATTTAGTTTTCCCGAATTATGCAAGAACGAAAGAAACCCGATAAATTTTTCGCTGAATTTCTTAAATTAAATTTTATCTTGTTGAGATTGAAACCTTTTAAAGGTATAAAAGTCATTAGAAAATGAAAGTAACAGAGATTTGTTATCAAAAGGTGAATAAAAGGTCTCGTGTTTTCAATAAATTTACAAAATGCTTGGCATAATTGTTAATATATCACGTCGCGTCGTTTTTTTACACCTACAAATATTTGCAACAAATTTCCTTTCAACTGTAATAAATATTTCAAAGAGTATCTAAGCTGATGTAATCTTGACGTTATTACTGCACAGAAAAAAAGACATTTCTAACAACTTTCACTTTTTTAACGACGTACAATTCTACGATATTTCCTGCCAAAGTACTCGTGCAAATAGTATAATAACAAAGGTCTGCACGTTTTTACCTTACCTATCTCCGATGGATATTTTACTTCCTTGTTACTTATTTTTCATTTTGCGGAGAAAAATTATTAATATTGTATAACCCATTAATTCGTCGTTTTTGCCATCCTGATCGCAATTTCTGTCATTGTTTGTCCCTTTCTCGCTGTACTCAATGAGAAGTGCATCGTTGCATCTCTTTCAGAAGTCACTTATGCAATTCTACGGAATAATACAAGCACCAACACATTCAAAAAATATTAAATTCTCTCTTGAATTTACCGGGCATGAGCGATTTTTGTTTCTCTCTTGGGCTGCTTTGCACATGTTCAACGTACAAAGTCACTGCCATTCATAACAAACCGCCGTGTACGTATTAAAGGAGATGATGTGAGAATACACACTGCTTAAAACTGTTTTGATTGTATTTATATAATAGAGAACATGCGGCTGTAGCGCGGAGTTCAATGAACTCGGAAAACGCAGTGACAGCAAAAACAAAGGGGATTTTTCTCCGTAACGTGTGTTCGCCCATCACTGACGACTGTCGTACACACTACATTTCTCTCAGTGAAATTTTTACGAAGGGTACACTATGCTATGTTGTTGTTGATGTTATTATTATTATTCTTCGTATTTTTTTTTTCTTTATTATATTTAACGCTCGTACACCCATGTGCCGCGCTGAGGAGAGTATGTGAACAAACGAACGAACGCTACACACGTTTTGTGTCCTCTGTGACGCTGTATTCGTGATACCTACTAATATTGTGTATTTGTATTTCAGACAAAACGGTCACAATTTCCTACAACTTGAACTAATAATAATATTTCAATGATAATCATAATAAGAAAAAAAAATTAATTGTGTGCATAACTCTAAAGGCCGGTTTTTCTTCGACTATTCACTCTTTTGCTGCCATCAAGTTGTTTTTTATTTCCATAAAATAATATTACACTAAAATAAAAAATAATAAAATTAATATCAATGAAAAAATATGAAAAAAATAATTAAAAACGTGCATATTATGTCATGAAATAATTAAAAATCTTTGAATTAAAAGAAATTCGTGTTGCAAAAAATGAAAATTAAAAGTGAAAAAATGAATAAATTGAAAAATCAAAGAAAGAAATAAAAATATTATTAATGGTGAAAATAAAAGTCACTTACAAAGGAGAAAAAATAAGGAAAAATAAAACAAAAAAGTGCAAAAATGTGACAAATTGAAATAATAAAAAAAAAAATAATAAAGAAATGAAGTGAAAAATATAAAAAAATACAATAAATATTAAATAAATCACAGATTTTTGGATATTATAAAAAAACAACAAGAAAAAGGAGAAAAGAAAACTTTTTTGTATCAGGAGTGGATTAATCTACGAGTGAAAAAAAAGGTAATTTTTGTCACGCTTCCAACGTTAAAAGGATTATCGTATAATTTTTCTAATCCATCAAATGTGTTATAGTTAGAACATTGTCGCTAAAGCGAGTGAACCCGGAAGTGATACAAAACTTTGTATATTAGAATAGTACTACAGTGAAAATGCACACATAAGAGTATATCATATAATATAAATATAAAACTTTGTGTACTTTGCAAGCAGCAGGGTGAATGTCTTTTTGCTCGTACATTATATTCAGCTAATTTGTTCTAAATTTCATGAAATCAATACTAAATGCTATTTTTAATTATTAATTCTGAAATTCGCATTCGAGAAACCTTCGTGCGATCATTATCTCGCGAAGAATAAACTAGACTTTACACAAGATAAGCTTTGCCTTTACAAATGACCGACGAGATGAGTCATCAGCAGAAGAATTTACCTGATTATTTTTTCTTCATTGAAGATTTCTTCTTCGCACGATACAAATGTTCCCGTTACCTCTGTCAGACAATATAATACAACAACAACAAAAAAAGTTAATGACAGAGAGAGGAGTTATCTAGCATCGAGCATCGGAACGAATTGAAGCGACTGTTGAATAATTTCCTTCCCTCTCTTTGTCGTTTCTGTGGCGTTGTAAAAATTTGCCTTTATGCAATGGAAAATTTATAAAATATAAATGCATATTTGTTTTTTCCTCTTGTTGTACATTTCTTGTAGATTTTGTATGTAAATCAGGAAAAACACGTTGTTAAGTTGTTTTTGTCTTGTCGATCAACTTTCGTTACATAATAATAATAATAATTTTTTTTCTTTTTATTTTAGGAGACGGAATACATTTTTTTGGATAGTTTATCAAACATTGAAAGAATCAGATCAAAGTTGAGAGAATAAATTTTGTGTGCAACGTAAGAATGGCAGATGACAATGGTTAGACTGCTGGAATCAAGGTAAGGCTGTTTATTTACATTTATGCATAAATAACTTCGTCGTCGCAGACAACACAGAAGAACTGCATAAAAGCGAAAAAAAGAAAACGAAAGAAAAAATAAATCATACATCATCATAGAATACTGTGAGAGAGAATATCTGAGTGAACATCAGACCACTTTCATTTGTAACTGTTTTATTTGTAAAATAAAATAGTAATATAATAATGCTGAGTGTCTGTTATAGTTGGTCTGTTGCGTTGCTCTGTCTATATATTGCAAGCCAAGCAAGCACGAAGACGACGATTATAATCGGGCGCAAAGAGAGAGAAGACAAGTAATAATAAACAAGAATATAAAAGGCAAAAGTAATGCAATAATAATAATAGTACAATATTATCTACATTTGCTGCTTATGTCTCACAAAGGTATACGAACTTCTATGTTAAATATGTTGCATCTTTGAACAACATATATTTTTTTTATTTTTTAAGTTCATATGTTTAATTTAAATCAATTGAAACAGATTTAAAGCTTGATTTTTTTAAATTTCAAGCTAATATTCATTTTTAAGAAAAAATATATAAAAATATATATAATATTATATATAATATTTTATATATAATTTTTTTATAAATTTTTTTCATACATAAATATAAGTTTAATTTGTATAAATTAAACAAAAACACTCCTGTTTATTAAGATATTTTTCATCGATTAATGGTATAGTTTTTGATATTTAGTATGAAAAAAAATATTTAAAAATTATATGTATATTATAAACATATAATATATAAGCATAGCATATAATATACATATAATATAGAAAAATTTAATTTTGTTGCTGTATAAAATAAAAATTATTTCATAATATTGCGTTTTATGATGTTACTTTGTATGTGCGATGCAACTTTTTGACCTTTCAATGACAAAATGAGCATTTCCTCTTCACTTGACCTCCAATGGAGGCCAATAAATTCATACAACATCATCCATAAAGCAATTAAATTGCCATTTTTTCTTGTTGTAATGAAGTTTAATCTAACATTGTCGTCAATTCCATACACATTTTTTTTCTTCTCTTCCACAAACTCGCAATGTAATAGTTAAATTAGAGAGCTTTTATTCGTATTTTATTATTTTTCATTTATTTCATATAGAATAGAAGATACATATCGCTCTACAGCAGCAGGCACTTAGTGATACGCACTTTTTTGTGTGTGTAACGTCGACATCGATGTCGTTTCATACGCTTCACGTCAAATATGATATTAGAAATACAACACACAAAAAACAGATTTTTGTGTACAAACGCGGTCATTGAACTTTATGGTGTACTTGAACTGTGTTCAACTCAATAGTTCAATGTTTGCTGTGTGTGTTCTGTTGTTCGTATGACGACGGTTGATATTGTTCCTTGCGTATGTTCTACTTCAATACATTACATTAAAGAATGAAAAAAAGTGATCTTCTTCCTAAAATGCGATGACGTAAATTGTGAGAATTTCTTTGAGGAAAGTGTGAACCGAAGAGGGAAGGTTTCTGCACGCACAAATGATGCCAATGACCTTTATGTGATAAAATACATCCTTCGAATCGACAACCTCTCTGCACAATGACATCTTGTATGATAAATGATTACAACCGACTTTACAGCTAGAACGATTAACAACGAGCTCTTCTGGAAATAAAATAATAATGATAAAAAAGTATCAAGGTTAATAACCCAGTTTCAAGTAAATGTTGACATTTATATTTTTTATTACGCTCGTTTTCTCTTTGCATTTTTATTTCACTCACACTCGACGTTCGCATTGATTGAAATCAAGAATAACCCATGTCACATCGCATTTCCGGTTAATGAACCTCATCGTTCCTCATCATCAATCTCTCTCGTATCGAGAGTTATCAAAGTGACAAAAGTTTGCCAAATCATTGGCGATAATTTGCAAGACGAAAAAAAGAAGCATCATGATAAATAATCAAGAGTGTGCGAAAAGTGAAAGTAACTGTTTTTGAACAATGTACTTAGGTGTGTTATTGCACAATAGTAGGTACAACAACTAACGATAGTTTCTACAAAAGTTATAATAATAATAATGGTAAGAAGACACAAGGAACTACATGAAGTAACAACAACAATAGTGCAGCTAATACTCGAATAATGACTCGGAATAATCACAACTCGGTTGTGAAGGAAGTGAAAGTGTCAGTAAAAAGAAAAATAGTGAAAAAATTAATGAAATAAGCGACAGACCCTTTCCGGGTGAATTTTGTTGTTGGTTGTAATTGATAACTTCCACAAAAAAGTGTTCCGCATGTAAGTTTTAAAAGGTTAATTAAGTTATGGAAAATTACCATCTTTGAAAATTTCCATTGTAAAGTTAATAAAGTTAAGTTTTCAAACGTTATTTCGTAATTTTTATATTTTCAAAAAAAAAAAAATTTTAAATTATATATGAAGAGTTATTGATTAAAATACATATAACTTTTCTTTATTTTTAATAATAATAAAAAAAAGAAATATTAACTATTTTTATAATTTTTTAAATAATTTTGCAAAGTTCACAAAATAAGTTTTTGAACGTTATTTCATCATTTTTAAATTTTCAAAAAAAAAAAAAAATGTTTTCAAAAAAAAGAAAATTTTTTATTGATTTTTGTAATTTTTTGTAACTTCATAAATTAAATTTTCAAACAAAATTTCATATTTTTTTATTTTATATATTAAAGAAATATATTCGGAAAGAATATTTATAATTTCAATAATTATTATAAAAAAAATCATGATGAAAAATATTTGAGAAGAAAAATTATTATAATATAACTTTTCTATAGTCTCAATATGATTTAAAAAAAAAAAAAAATAACAATGTTTATTATTTTTTATGACTTATTGAATTATAAAGTTTATAAGTGAATTCTTTAAACTTTATTTTCTAATTTTTGTATTTTGAAATATTTAAATGATTTAAATATAAATTTTAAAATAGTTTAAAATTTAACGATAGTTTAAAAATTTTTAAAATTTTTATATTTTTTTCAAATGTAGGTTCATGAGTTAAGGTCTCAAACGTTATTTCACAATTTTTGAAAAAAACATTTTTTTGAACAAAAGCTACTTAAGAAATAATTTAAGCTAATAAGAAATGATTTATAAAAAAAAATTAATTTTAAAATTTACGAAAAAATTTAAATTTCTTTAGAAAACGAATGACAGTTTTTGGAACAAACAATATGTTGACATTTATAATTTCACAATTTTCTAAATAAATAATGAATCATATTTCGCGTTCAATCACATTTCAAACGACGATGAGTGTTCCCAAAGTCAAACAAAGAGTAATTGGAAACGCACTGAAGC
Organism: Culicoides brevitarsis; assembly: GCF_036172545.1. Lineage (NCBI taxonomy): Eukaryota > Metazoa > Arthropoda > Insecta > Diptera > Ceratopogonidae > Culicoides > Culicoides brevitarsis. Next base: position 45,968,819 of record NC_087085.1, on the reverse strand, counting down.
GATCAGTTATCTCGTTCTCTTGATTGAAGTTGCAACAATTAATGTTAGAGATACTGAAGTTTGTGAATTAATGATGAGGAAAAATGCATTTGATTAATCTAAAACATACCACACAAAAAATTGTTTGGATTGAAAATTTTCAATAAATCTCATTGGAGTTCATAAAGAAGTAAAAGTAAATATTGAAAACCATTACGGAAGAACACTCCCCGAAATTACAAAAAATTCTATTTAAACATTTATTTTTTTTTATTTTACGCATGATGCGATGTTACTTATCTGCGCGCTGATATTTATAAACTTATCGAATGAAAACTATAACAACAAAAGTTAAAATAAACAAAATATTTCACATATCATCGCAGTATAGTAGTTTGTGTGTGTGTATAGTCAGACGACGATTCTAGCCATCACATTGCGAAAAATAATCGCAACCTTGAACCCCGTGCGTTGATATATCATCAAAACATTTAACGCAACGTTTCAACTGGCGTACACACACATTTGATATGACATGACACACACGTCGCTCATTCGACAAACGCAAATTTTTTCATTATTATTTTTTTTTTCTCTTTTTGCATTCAAGACACTTTGTTTTTCTTGAAATAAAATAAAATAGTTGTAAATTCACGAAAAATAAGAATAACTGTAAATACGGCAATTATACAAGTGATGTGTAACAATCCTTCGTATTGGCACTACAGGTGTGAGAATTCGAGCTAAAACAAAGCGAACATCCGACTAACGGTAAATAATTGGACACCAGCTGCATTTCGGTCAAACCAATGTTCTTGACGGAACGAAAGAAACGTTAGAGCAAGCAAAAAAGGATAAAGACGACGTAATAAATGGTAGAAAAGGTAACATAATGATCCCGTTGCGAACATCTTTTGCGCAAGTTTTGCCTTTTATTCGTCTCTCTAAAACGCAAAAAAGGCTGTAAGGCGCGCACACTCCTTACAATGTTGCTGAAACAACTGACGATAAGTTTGATGTTTGATGCGAGTTATCGAAGAAAGCTATAAATAACATTGAAAAACGTGATAATAGAATAATTCCTTAAAAAAAAACGGAAAATCTATCAAAAATTTTTCTTCGTTTTAGGAACATAATGGATTGAAATTGAAAAATTATTATGATGATATCACGAGGAGAGAAGAACAACGCACGCACACACTTTGTTCATTCAGAGAAAAATGAGTTCATCGACCTCCAAATCCCAGTTTCGTATATCTATATACAAAATTCAACGCCCTTGTCCTCTACTGCATTATATCGACATTGAAATTTTTTGAGTGGCATTATATACAATACATAACATTATATATATTCACTCGCGTATGGATATGGATAGGAGATACATATGTTTCGGTTATATATTTGTTTTATCATCAACTCAACTCATTGTGTGTATTTTTGGCTACACTTTACTTGTAAAATTATTGTTATTACAAGAATATTGAATGTCACACACAAAGAAGCTTTTTTCCGCCTTTTGGTAACCCTCTGCGATGTAATCCATCAACAGTTGACAACACAAAAAAAAGGCATTAGAACCTTCATTTTCATCCCGAAACCCATTCAAATCCAAATTGTAAACAAAATCATATGAATGTGTGAATGAACTCTGCTTATATTGATTTTATTTCGCATTTTTTGCTTGCTGCTGTGTACTTTGCTGCCTCTGTTTCGGTGTGTGTGTGTGTGTCGCTCTGAGCATTTATTTTGTAGTAGTCATCAGAATGTTCGTGTCATGTGTATTTACAAACCAACCGGCATCCCATCATATGAACGAACAAAAAAAAATCATCATCAACGATATATTTATGAATTTTTCTCGATAAAATGTCAAGTAAAAATGACGGAAAAAGTCTTTCGAGATTTTAAAGCGACGACGATACATGAGGTAACAGTTTTTAATTTTTGTTATTAATAAAAATAAATAAATTCTCTCGAATTCTCTGTTATTGATATGACAGCAGAGAGCATTTTTTTGGCAAGTCACACGAACACATGTATTCTTGTGCTGTACGACACATTTATACGACATTCTCGAAGGTGAATGCCCGACCTAGCGAATTTTTACCATATGGCTATATATAGAGCTAAAATAAAAATATGTACGGGAGAGCCATATGTGTGAGTGTTTTGAGCGGAGTGTTGTATGTAAATTTAAATTACATTTCTTCCAATGTTTTGAACATTTTTTTTGTTTGATTAATTAATGCCGACGATGTTAAATGCCTAAACAGGATAACAACCTTTTTACGAATTTTAAAACTCTTCAAGAAATTCGAAGAAAACTTTAATTTCTGTTTTTCAACAATTTAAGGGCCTATTTTAAAGAATTTTGTTCTACAGGAGCCCAAAGCCTTATCCTTTGGGTAAATCCGCTTAATTTCGCTGAAATGATAAAAAACAATTCGAGAAAATTAGGGAAAAATTTTCATTAACAAAATGGAAAAAAGGTCAATGAACGAACTTGACATGTCATCCATCTTTACTTCAATTTTCTTTTAGTAACTCACAGGACGACGTTATTATTATAAAAATTAATCAATGAAAGAAACAGCATTTCATAACTTTTCTACACGCTTTTCTATTCACTGCATTCGTGTGCAATATCGTGTATATTGCTGCTGCAACACATTAGGCTTCGTACAATAATTGAGGTAGGTTATTGTCTTCCTGGTTGGTTGTCAGTTGCTTGCTCATACGGCACAACGACAATGTTTCACTATTTATTTTTTGCTTTTTTCCTTTTTTTGCGTGTTCGAATGGAAAATAATAAATCGGGGAGAAAATTTGTCTTCAAGATGATAAAATGAAATTAATTCAAATCCCCTGAAATCAAATTTCTCGTTATCTCAGCAATAAATCTTTAGATCTACGAGAAATCGTCATCTTCTAATCCGAACGACGAAATCACATTAAAAGTGAAGTCGTTACTACCAAATTAATGTATAACGTGACGAAAGTTCATTCACATCGCAGAGCATCATAACAACAATATGTAATAAAATTAAGGACCAAAAAAAATTTCAAGTTTAGATCTAATGTCTCTCTGTGTGTTTTTAAGCGTTTTTCACACAAACACACACACAGCAACCGTGAACAACGAAAAGAAGTGTAAAAACAAAAAGGGGGTAGTTGTTACAAACGCGTGTGTTTCGCTCCGTGTACATCCAATGTAACGTTACAACGCCGTGTGTTTCGTCCTGTGACGTACAAAAAATGCAAGATCGATAAAAGGAGTTCATTGAACTTGCGTCAGGGTCGCCCCAGGTTATTCAACTTTCTTAACAATATAAACAATACACAACGTATGCGACAGTACGATGATATAATACGGGGTTGTATAAAATTATTCGGAGAGGGTGAATTTTCGCTGTGTACGAGCTTCGCAAAGAAGAGAGAACTTTGTTTGCAATTTTCCCCGTGCGCGATACACAAACGACACATGTGTGTGCATGAAATGCGGAAGTATTTTTGAAAGATAATTTTCTCTCCCAAAAACGGCGTTTGATGGTATTTGTGCGGGAGAGAAAAAGAGAGAAACGTGCACTAACACAAACGAAAGCAATTTACGCGGTAAAACACCGCCATGAATGAATGCAAGAGTAAAGTAGACAAAAAATTGAAATTGACGGTATATTTTTCTCGCTCACTCCCAAAGATGCATGTTGCGTAAAAGAATGCACCATCTACTTCCATTCACGTGTACTATGTGCAATATTATGCTTCCTTGTCTTTTGTGTCGTTCGTTCGACGTGATGCTTGTTGCCCTTTTCTGGCAACGATTTTTCCGTAAAAATATTCCATGCGAGAGACTTTGAGCAATTCTCTTCAGCTGTACACGGAAAATTGCAATGTGCAAAAATAAACCATGTGATTCCTAACCTACGACAACGCGAGTACATTGCACCCTTAATGCACAAAAAAAATAGAATACGAAGAATGACGACGACACGAATTGGATTTTATGATTTTTTTTTTTTGCAAAGTAGCTAAAGTGAAATAATTTACGCAAGCCTGCAATGTAATTAAGATTGCATAACATCGGTTGTATGATAATGAGCGTAAATTGCTTTTTTTGTGCAACTTTAGTAGAAATAGACTTGTTAACTCTTTTTTTTTGTAATTTGCTGAAATCGTCATTAGTTGAGTTTCATTGGAAAAGTCTTTGAACTCTGAAGAGCTCTTATATGAATTGTGATCGAATCACGCCCAATCAATACTTTCATTATTATTTTTTTTTTATTTTAGACACGACAACGGCTCAGCATGTCAAATAACAATTGATCTCATACGGAAATCATTTTGAAAAACATTATTTTATTTTAGAGTACAACAATAGAGACAATTGTTTAAAAAAAAGTTGTTGTGAAAAAAGTGAAAGTTTGATTTTTTTCTTCTGAAATTCCATAAATCTCTATTGTTGAGATTCGCCGTGAAAAATCAATAAATTGTAGAATTTAAAATGAATCAAATTTTCTCGTCGTACTTCCATATAGCATCAGTTTATAAATAATGAAAATGTTATTTGATAGAAATTAGAACCCAATTTCTCGTACAAACATGAAAATTATACAAAATGTGCCGCTATAGCAAAAATGTCCATGAAGGTTCAGTGTCCCAGTTTTCATATTTCTCTGCCTTCTTTTTTTTAGTTGTTGTTGTATTTTTCATCATAATTGAAGTTTGTGTATAAACACTCTCCATCCAGCTACTATTATTATTGAGCTCTGTAGATTCGCGCGCACGTCGTATACACGAATAATAAATATAACAAATTTTCTGGGTCATACGATTGCGTAAAATATACTGACAAAACAAACAAAAAAAAAACATTTCATGACGACATATCTATAACCACACCGAAAATAAAATAATATTTTTTTTTAAAATAATAAATAAATAGAAAAAAACGAGACTGAATTTTTTTTTATTATTTTTTATTATCAAACATTGATTGATATTTCTATTTATTATCGTAGTTTTCGTTCAATCGTTCAATAAAGATCAAGAATACAAAAAAAAACATAAACTTCGTAAGGCGAAAAAAAAATTAATATTTTCATTTTTTGTCCCATGAGGATTTTTATGATTAAAAATGTGATTTTTAAATTAAAATTATTTAATTTAAATTAAAAATAAAATAAATATTTTTTTATTTTTTAATATAATTTAATATAATTTATAATTTACGATACCGAATTTATAATTTAATGTAATAATTTTATTAAATATTTTTTATTTTTAATTTAAATTAAATAATTTTAATTTATTTTTTTTTTATTTTTTATTTAATTTTATTTAGTTAAATAATTTTATATTTTTTGCAAGCAAAATCTGCCAAAGTAAAAATTTTGAAAAAATATAATTCTTGTCACAAAATTTTCTTCTACATTAAAAAAAACTTATTAAATCGAATTTCTTTTATTTTTTGAATGATTTTATTGTAAAAAATAATTTTTAAATCGAAAATATTTCCAATTTTTAATTTAATTTTTATTTTTCCCCCTGATTTTTTTTTTTTTTTTTTTTTTTTTGAAAAAATCGAAGGGGGGCGACAAAAAATGGATATATTAAATTTATTCGCCTAATTAGATTTTGTCGTACAAACGGAAATATGCGATGTATACGTAGAAAAAAACGAACACAGGTGAATCACACGAAAGTTTCAGGGCGTTTTTTCACGTGTTTTTGCACGACGACGATACTGACCTGAAACCCATCCAGAGAAATATTTTTATTATTATTAAATCCACGTAAAGTGTCAACGTCGAGCATTAATTTTATTCACGAATAAACATTTTTTGCATAAGCATGCGTTGATTCACAGCAAGATGGATGAGCAAGAGACGCGCTGAATTTCGTGCGTGTCTGTAGATAAATAAAATTATAGCGATTACGAAACACTCGCGCTCGTTCGTCTCGAACTTGAAGATGATTCGACGATCATCCACAGACAAAATTTCAATTAAATGCAATGATCCAAAAAATTATCTAACGACAAATTCTGAATATTTTTTGACGATTAAAGTGATTCACGATCATAGAAATTGCCGAAAATTCAAATCAGAATTATTATAATTTCTGATTGCTCTTCTATGTAACGACACATACAGCAAAAAAAAATAAATAAATTGGTATAAATAATAGTAGTATGATCACGCAAAAGGCCAATGTCCGGAATAAATTTGACCTACTAAAAAAAGCTGTAGAGTACTGTTTGTACAGCATATGCGCACGTAGTAAGGTACACTGTCATTGCCGTCATGTTTGAAATATACAACCGCGTACATATGATGAAAAAATAAACATTTCATGTATTGTGCAAGTTGTAGACACACATCATTATTAGTAAAAGATTTTTTTTTCGTATGAAAAAACACGGTAGTTGAAAAATTTTTCCGTCGTTTATCTTTTCGACGCTATGTTAGCTACAATTCTGTATAATTTATTTATATACAATTTCAAAAGAGATCACATGTGAATACGTTGCGTTATAAATACGTTCTGTCTCGAAATTCACAACGATCGTATTGATCGCGTGTCTTGTCCTTTTGAAATACATTCTCCGAACTCGTAATTGCGAGAATGTTTGTACATACGCGACACGACGAATGGAGCTGTCTGGTTATTTTCGATGATTTGGCTTTAGAAGTTAAACGAGGTAAAAATAACGCACATGTGTTCTTAAATGTGTTATTTTTTTAACATTAGTCAAGTCAAGAATTTGAGGAAGAAAAAATTTCTTTAAAATAACAACAAAAACACATTGCACACAAATGGAAAATTGTTTGAAAACTGTTGTTTCCATGGTACTTTTGGCAATTATTATGCTCGTCTACGTGAAAAGTGTGTCGTACATTGAACGAGGAAAAAGAAATAAGTAGGTGAAAGGTTAAAAACCTGAAATAGCTTCGACATTGTTATTTTTTTTTTCGTATTTTCCTCAATTTCAAAAAGTACCCGTTTGAATGCGGGAAATGTAAAATAAAGCGAAAGAAATAAAATGCTTCAATTTATCAAATTATTTTGATTAATAAAATTAAAAAATTGAAAATAAAATAATTTAAAAAAAAATTTTTTTTTTTGAAATCAAAAATATGAATAGAGTTATAAAAAAATAAATAAAAAAATAATAAAAAAAATTGTAAAATGAATTTTTCTTCGAAATTTCTTTTTTGGCAAGTTTCATAAAATTTCAAAATTTTTTTCAATTTTTTAAAATTTTTTTTTAATGTTTTTGTTTAAAAAAAAAATAATAATAATAAATTTTGCCAAATTTTAAAAAATTCTTAATATACCTATTTCAAATATTTTTTGTCAAAAATTTTTTGTAAAACATGTTTTTGCGTTCAAAAAAATTAAATTTTACAACATTTTAAAATATTAAGATGTTATGTTCAAAATTTTTTACATATTTTTTTTTCTCAAAATTTTTTATTATTTTTTTTTATTTTTATAAAATGTTTTAATTTTTTAATTAATCAAAAAATTAAAATAATTTAAAAAATTGAAGAATTTTAATTTCTTTCGTTTTATTTTGCATTTCCCGCGAATTCCTGTCACAAACAAATGTAATTAGATATAATGCTCGTGCATCGAGTCAGAACGATTGATGGACAGAAGCATGGCGATTAACTAAATCAGAGCAATGTGCGATTGTGAACTTTTTGGGTGAAAGTTCTTTTAATTTTCGTCAAATTAATTCAAATTAGAACGAAACGATTGAATTATGACGACACGGAGGAAGAGGAAACAAATGTTCCATGGAAAAAAACTCGTTATCGGGGTTTTCTCAAGAATCAGGAAGAATATTTCCCTTTGCCACGTTGCTCATAATTCTTTATCAGAAGTTACATTACAAAAGTTACGACACTCGTTCGAGTTGATAAAATCTCCTTTCCCCTCGCATATCAACTCTCTTGAAAGAAACGAGGCAGGCGTGACAAATGCCGTGCAAACTTACTGAGCATTCGTACTTTGCGTTCAAATTAAAATTTTATTATTTATTAATCTCTCATCTTGTGTACACAAACGCACACTCACACGAATTTTGTTTGTTTGTTGCATACGAAATGGACTCGCGTCTCTAACATACATGTTGTTTTTTTCTGTTGTATTTAATAACAATCATGAGATTGACATTGAAAATTATTTTATACGGTCTCACACATTCACACACACGAGACTCGGAGAAAAAAAAAACAGGCTCATAAGAAATTCACTTCCTTGAAAATCAACGCGCGGAGAGCAGATAACTGGTTTACCGGAATGTTGATGCTTAGCTTGTGCATTTGCTTTTTTTTGCGAATTAGATAAATTTGCGAAAATGATTCAATCCCTCCCCGAAATTCAAATCGCAATTTTTTGTGCATACGAATACACGCGAAATTTTGCTCTCGCTGCTCGCACAATGTGACGACGCAATTACAAGGCTGTGAGTAAAATCCTCAGAACTGTCTCAAAAAAATATTATTTTATTATTTGTGTGTAGCGCGCATTTAGTTAGTTAGTTATCTTGAAATAATAAGTAGACTGCAAAAAAAGATTTTCTCGCGCGACTGTGACACAAATTCGCGTATTTTTCGGTATGTGTGAAAAATTAACTTTTTATTATTAAACGATTAAATTTATTGATGGAGACAATATGTGAAAAGTGACAAAGACAGACAACGTTTTTAACAAATTAAATTAATTACAAGTGCAAAACTGCAATTAAACTGACCTAAATTTTGTCTCACATTCGCAGAAAAATATTTTGAAATATTTCTTGAAACAAACAAACGATACCTACGTTGTGTATATGCAAGAAAAAAAATTGTAATAAAGAAACAAAAATTTAAACGACGAATGTCTTGGTCAAAATATGACACTAAACACCGAACAAACACAAAAAAATATCTGACAACGCATAAAAATTGTTTGTTTGTGACTTTGTAAGCAAATGAATCATAAAAGAGTTTGTCATAACACGAAAATAGGCAAATGTGCAACAAATGTTGATAAAATTATGTGTACTCTGAAAAGTAGGACGAAAGGAAGTTCATCTGATTAATTTTTGAACGACAATGCTTCGATATTTTTTACTCCGACATCATCCCTGAAATGAAACAAAAAAAAAGTGAAAGTAAGTAATTTGACCATGATCCTGCCTTAAATTTGTCAAACCTTTTAAATTTACAAAAAAAGAAAATGAATGAAAAAAATTACATTTTAAGGCATTTTCTAAATTTCTATATTTTATAATAAATATAAACATATATTTTATAATAATATATATGTATAAATATAAACATTAATAATAATTTTTTCTACAATTAAAATAATTAAATTTCCCATTTTAAAAATAAAAATATTAATTAATTTATTTTTAATTTTAATTAAATAATTAATTTTAATTTTTTTTTTTAATTTAAATTTAATTTTTATTAATTATTGATTTTTATTAAAAATAATCATTATTAAAAAAAAATATTAATTTAATTAAAATAAATATTTTAAATATTGATCATAAAAAAAATTATGTTAACAACAATTTTCGAGAAAATTCAATGAAATTCGAGAAATAATTCGAAAATTTGTTAAAATCATAAAAATTCTCATGAACTATATTTTCATGATATTAAAATGCGGTTAACCTATCCGTTTCACGGATGTTTTTTTTATTATCTCTTTGTACTTTTTTTTTTAGTTAATGTTACAAAACAACAAATAGATACACAACATAATGAAATGCAATCCATAAACAACAACAGCATGAAAATGCAACAACTGACGCTGTTTTTTCTTACGTAAGATGTGCAACTTGTTTATGTACTTTTCGAGTTTTGTAATGAGAAAGTCGAGTTTTCAATAGAAAAGAAGTTGTTTGATGTGTGGGTGCTTTTCAAAAACATTTTTTTACATTAACAACGTTTCTTATTCAAAAAGTCCCGTGTCAGTTGCAATAATCGACAAGAAACAAGAAAGTCAAACGAAACCAAAAGTCGTTAAACTAGATTCACTCAAAGAGATAATAGCAATAAAAAATGCCATAGAACAGAAAATGGTGCATAAATCAAGATGAAAACGAAAACAGCAACTGCAGCAGGAAAGCATAAAACAAACATGCATCGACGAGATAAATCAGGCAAGCAACACACATTTTCTCTCGACGGCGCACGAAGAAAGAAAAGATGATGATTACATAAAAAGAAGTTTATTGAAACATTATTTTTTTACGTAACCGCTGTTTTTCCTGCAACGTACAGAGAGTGCATAAAATTTAATTTTTACAAGACCATTGCAGATGCCGAGTCAACTATATTTATCTCCTCTCGTTCCAAAGTTGAGAGTAAAAGTGGTAAAACTGGTTTTACATTCAATCCAATCCATTATTATTACATTAATGGAAAGTATGCTGCATGCTGCACACAATCCAAAACGCAGTGTGTGCGTCACACTAAACGAGATAAATTACAAAAATTAACAAAAAATGTCATGGAGGATTGTCCATTCTCAAATATTTCGAATATTTGTTACAATAAGGCCCCTCCAAATTTTTTTTCGAACTTTTTGTTCCAAAATTTTTTTTTTCGAGGGCAAAAATAATGATTTTAGAGCAATTCAACTAAAAAATTAAAAAAAAAATCATAAAAAAAATTTAAAATAATTTTCAACGATTATTAGGTATTATTATTATTTAAAATTATTTATTATTTTCAACACAAAAGTTTAAAAAATATATTTTTTTTTAAATTCATTGAAAAGTTGAAAATAGATCAAAAAACGGTAATTTTTTATAAAATTTTTAACTTTTTTATTATTTTTGGATTTTCGAATTTTAAAATGGGGCATGAGACAAAAATTAAAAAAAAAAATTGAATCGGCCTAACCGTCAATTGTGAAAGTGTTTCGCGCATAAGACAACAACAAAAAAACACAACATTCTGAAATTCAAATTCATTAGAGCGTAAAAATAGAACACTCTGAATCTAATACTAACCGGAAACAGAATAAATATTTTTTACTCTACTTTAGAATAAATTTACTCTAATGTGGGTTAAATACTTTGGCAATGTCATAAAGAATGACCGCACACTTTTTCCTCTTTTTTGCTGCTGTGTGTCGAGAGTTTATTGCCTCTTTTTGTAAGTTAAATAATTTGATTAGACGCCTTTATGTACCTTTAGCTTCAATTCAGCAGCAAGACATTCGACAGGAAGTAGACATATTTTGATCTAATTTCTGTGTCGCCATTTTGAAAAAAGAGCCGATAGAATATGTGCAACGAGAAATTTTCTTCTTTGAAACACAAGCATAGAACACGATCAATATATGTTCACATTGAGTGTATTGATATAAATAGTGCAACATAGTTTAGAAAGGAGGGTCGATTTTCTAACGAAAAAAATTTCTTTGTGAAATATTTAAAAAAAAATCTTGACCATTAACCCTTTCTATTGAAAAAAAAAATCACATTGAAGTGTGTGTAAAAAAATCCATCATGGCACTTTTTTCATCTACTCTCCTCTGCTACACTTAAATACGCAACGCTCGTAAACTAACTGCATTTAACTATTTCCCGTGTGTTGTTCTGTGTATCTCTTGCATATGTGCACAACGACACTTATTCATATAACTTCGAGTTCAACGGCTGACCTAATTTTATAAATGAAACGGGAAAGGTTCTATCTACGCTGCAGTAGTACAATTCTGAACGCAAAGTCATTTATATTTATGTACATATACAATAAAAAGTTATGCATTGACGTTGCATACACTACTACTGTGCACGGAAAATATGCATAAAACATACAGTTGCATGTCTTATGTAAGGCGATCGTATGCAAGAAATTTTCAAGTATATAAGAGAGCAGCTGGTTGATATCCTGGAAAGGTAACAAGTTTTTTTTCGGGTTGAATAACAACTTTCGTAATTTTTTTTGTAGGTTTTAAAACATTGAAGGAGAAAAAACATGATTTAATGCTTCGTACATCGCATCAATTAAAGGAAAATTTCGAAAAAATATTTTTTTAATTAAATTAAGGCCGCTCCAAATGAAACTCAATAGTTTTGTCTGATGTTCCATTTTGAAAGTCAAAAATATTTTCATAATTTTTCAAGAAATTTTCAAAAAATTTTTTTAAAAAATTTTAAATTTTGAGTAATTTTGTTTCGAAAATCATATTTTAACATAAATTTTTTTCTTAAATTTTTTAACTTCAAGTATTGTAAAAAATAACGCTCAAAAATTTGTCATTTTAAAAAAAAATTCAAAAAAATTTTTTAATTTAATTTTTTTTTATTTTTATTTTTAGCGGCCTTAAAGCAAAAAAAAATCGAAAGAAAGCTCATTGTTGAAACAGAAACCGATGTAAATAAAATGCCATACCCCAAAAAATTCATCATTGATCCACTCCATGGCATTATAAAAAGCTATTAAAAGCTAAATAATAGTTGAAAGAGTTTCGAAAGAGGCGTGTGAGTTTGCTCGTTGTGCATTGCACTAAAATTCAATCATTTTCGTTGTCACGGTGCCGACCTCTTAGAGGTCTTTGACATCGTATGAAAAGTAGGTCAGCATGAAAACTTTCCTACAGTAGTTTTCATTAAATGTACATGCACGACGTCAACCGACGACGACGACAATACACGAGTAAACGATTGAAAACTAAATACGAAACGCACTCATCATCATCACATATAACACAACGCGACATGTACTTTACACACGATTGTCGCCGCTGAAGGTGTGATTACACACGAAAAATCATAGATTTTCTGTCTACCGAGGGACAAAAAATAGAAAATTTTTTAGAAAACGTTTTTTCATGTACAACATTTAAATTTAAACGACATTATTTGTATTAAGTCGTCATGCATATCCAATTCGACCGTCATAATTTTCCGTAACGTGACATTTTATTCAACAAAAAAAGATGAAAAGAGAGCGAAAATATGGGATTGTTATAATAAATAATAATACAGGAAGTTAATCTACTAACCCGATCCACGATTTACCGCATAGAAGGTAAAAAACAATTGATACGTTTAAAAAAATTTTTTTTTTTACAAAATATCAACTTTCACTTTCATTCAGTGAATTGCAGATTTGAGCTCTGAACAAAGGAAATTCGGTTGTTGTACCTACTAAAAAATTGGTTGAGCGAGCATTTGACACGAAACCTCTTCATTTTTTTACATTTTTCACTTTCTCTCATCGTATCGCCGTGTTAATAAAATATTAAGTGCTGATTGTACATATCGCACCTCATCTCGTCGTTAACCTCGCGCGATGCACTGTCAAAGATCAAGCGTTAAATAACAAGTTTTTGGCGAAGGAGGAAAAAGAAATTTCAAGTAATTATTTTTTTATTTTTATTTTCAAAACTATTAATGTAAAACGAGTGAATTGAAAGAAACCAGTTTTTTAGACGACGAAGCGGCAGACAGACATTCAACAGACCATGCCATTAAAATGTTAGTTATAGTTCACGTAGTAAATATTATATACACGGAACACAACATTTTATTAATGAAAAGCATGATTTTTAGCATTAGAAAGTTATCTGGGTTACGTAACAACGGCAACAACGAGCGCGAATGCAATGTAACATAAACAGATACAAACTTTGGTTTGTTTTTCTCTTCTATCGCATGAAATTACATTCACCTCCGCGATTGCGTAATCGTTGTAATGTAATTTCATGTAATTCAAGTTTCACGGAAATCTTGTACCATATTTTCATTTGCGGAAATTGTTCATTGGATCAATATTGGTTCTTTCTTTCGCATGCCGGCAAAAACCTTTCCCTTCACATTCATAATCATAATCGGTCGACACTTATCAAGCAGGCACTTGACGACATAAAAGCTCGTAATGACTCTTGTAAAAGAAGGCAAAGAACGGAAAAAAATGGAATAAAAAACCTTACACGCCGCTCTTTCGCCGAGGAGAAGTGCAATGAACGTATTATCACGTGACCCACATTTTGGCTTTTTGTATTTATTTATATTAATAGCTCGAACGGAGTGTGTGCGCGGCGTCAATGTCTAAACAAACTCAAACAACTAAACAAATAATTTCATATTGTAATGTGTACAAATGCTTATTCTTTACGCATTATTTGTTCATACGTTTTATTGCTATTCTATACATTTCTTCTTGTTTTGTGTGTAAACTATTGTCGACGACGCTTAAAAAGAGGTTGATTCGAGCCACATGACAATCAACTTAAAAGATAAAATCTTCTCGTTCTCGCATTACAACAATGTGTCACGATAAGATAAAACGAACAAAAATGCTCATTTCCCGTAGAATTCTTCGTAACCTAAAAAAACTGCATTGATTCACTTTGACAAGGCATGCATATCCATTCGCATGCATCGAGGTCCCTATGTACAACTTTTTTTTGAGTTTCAAAAGGATTACCACGCATGCTCCGTACATAAAAGAAAGTAAGTCAACGGTCAATGTCCTGATTAGCTAAAGGTTAACAATAACAATAAATTTTGTGTGTATATATCGCGTTTCGAATGGATTCGAAATGAATTCGAGTGGATGGAGTTATGCTTTTCGTTACGTAAATGATTTTTTTTTATTTTATTTTACAGCAAAAAAATGCCATTACGTTTGTTGAGGAGCTTTAATAATAAATAAAATTCAAATGCATAAAAATCTTTTGAACAAACGAAAAGATTCTTAATTTTTTTTTCATGTTCATCAAATATGGCATTAAAATTTGTTTTAAAATGCAAAAATCTTAATTTTTAAAAATTTTTTTAAATCTCGAAAATTTTTCATTTTATTATAAAATTATTATAAAGTTTTTCTTCTCATTTATCATTTTTCTTCTTTTATTTCATTATAAAATTTTTGTAATTTTTTTTATAATTTTAAAGATACTTTATCTAAGATACTTACCCTTTTTTTCATATCCAAGAAACTTTCGACAAAAAAAAAATAAAAATTTTTTAAAAATTATTTTACATGAAGAATACGATTGATAACAAAAATATAACATTCAAAATATTTATTTTTTCTATTTTTACAAAATTTTTTCTATTTTTTTTTTAATTTCAAAGATACTTTATTTGGGATTCTTTAATTAATAAAAAAAAGTTATAAGTTTAACCATAAAATGTAAAAAAATTTTACTTTTGATTTAAGAGTTTGCTTTTAAAGTTATTTTAAATTATAAAATATTCTTGAAAATTAAGTTTTTTTTTAATTCATAAAAAATATTAAAAATATACATTTCATAATATGAAAAATGACGATACCGTTGATGAAAAATATGTATTTCATAAAAATATATATATTAAAATATATTTTAAATTACATAAAATATTATATTATAAATTATAATGATATATATTTTAAATACTTTTTATATAAAAACTCTTTAAGTTAAGTTAAAAGTACAAAACTACACGTTTGTCCCATAAAAATGAACATTTGCTTGTCTTATCACGTGTTTAGAGCTCTTATCATTTTGTCCTATTTAGAATCGACAAACCTCTTAACCTGTGTGTGTTGTCGTTCATTATCAAGAAGTTTACGCACAAAAAATAATTCGAATCATTTTTTGTTATTAATCATTTTTTTTCACAACGACTGTAAATATTGTCTCAAAGTCAGTGTCATTTCGTCTTCATTACAGCCAGAATAAAAATAAATACTTATTTTACACGAGATGAAGAGAAAAAACAACTTCAAGTCCAAGGACGATTCTCGTATGTACATTATAGATCGCAATACAGAAGAGATCAAGATCACCATTTTTAAATATTATTTTATTATTGACTCACACGACGACAGCGCAGATAGAGAAATAAATCCAATCCATATCAATATATACAACATATTTACGACTCTGAAGTCATCTTTATACTATAGTTTTCGTTCTGAAATAAAAATATATCGTTACTCGGTTTTACTTCCTGATTCGAATATATTTCTTGATAGCAACAGACTCCCACATTTAACGAGTATTAAAAATTTCGAAGAGTTCAAAACCTGAATGTTTTCCTGAAACCGAAAAATTCACAAACACATGAAAAAGGTGTTAAAATTAAAATATTTTTTTTTTCTTTAACATTATTGAAAAATGGTCAATTTTTGTATATTTTTCAAGTTTATTGTCAAATTTGTTTAATTTTTTCAACCGGTTTTCAAAATGTTTAGAATTTATCAATCTAAATAATCGGATTGCAACTAAACTGCAAGCAGGAAGCGTTTTAAGTCAGTTAGAAAGACACGTTTTTCTACTATAAGGACAAATAACTTGACAGATCGCTTCACTTAGTATGTCTGCCGACAAATGAACGAACAGAACAGTTATTTATTGAGAAATTAATGTTATAGGTTAATATCATGGTCAACGATGTTTGAGGCGATTATTCATTTATTTATTTTTTTTTTTGTATTTTTTCAAAAGAAGTCAAGTGCAAGAATATATTTTATTTTATTTGTGTTTCGATGGAATGGAAGCAAAAACAGGAACAAAAAAAAATGCAAAAGTTATAAAAAACAATAAAAAGTGAAGTGTGAAGTCAAGTAAACACAATGCATTAT
The DNA here is from genome assembly GCF_036172545.1 of Culicoides brevitarsis. Taxonomy (NCBI): domain Eukaryota; kingdom Metazoa; phylum Arthropoda; class Insecta; order Diptera; family Ceratopogonidae; genus Culicoides; species Culicoides brevitarsis. The sequence goes on along the minus strand of NC_087085.1, from coordinate 45,952,242 downwards.
TCAAAACCGGAAGAAAAATATGAAAAATTTTATATTAAAAATTTTATGGTAATTTTCTTTCGAGTTTGAAGTTTTTTAGAGCAAAACAGTTATAATTTCCGCAAAACTTCTTGTGCAACACATTTCTAACTTTTTTTTCTTCTTTTTTTCTCTTTTCAGGTCAGTACGATGCTAAATTATAATTCGAAAGTAACGTAAGTTCGTTCCTTATTCTTTCATTCAAATTTCCTGTGCAACTGAAATTTAAAAAAATTATTTAAGTTCAAGTTTTGCATTCACTTGGCAAAAAACGAGCCTTTTAAAGTTTTAAAGCTTGAATCGAATTGCGCAACGATTTTTTTATTTTTTAAGTTTAAGAAAGTCAATAACCTATTACGAAATTTATTTCAACTTTATTTGATGATGTTGGTTGTTACCTGTAGAGTAACTAAATAAAATAATAATTAAAATTCAAACAAAGATCTGAAACGAATTAAAAACGGCAACGACGTGCCTTTTACACAAACAAAAAAACTTTCTGAATTTCGTGTATCATTATCATTATTTTATTATAAATTTTTAAAACTTGTTTAACATTGAACTTCCTCTTAACGCGTTTTTTTTTAGTGTATACGGTAACTTATGATGTTGATGATTGTTTGTGATGTAAGGCGTTTTTGGTGAACTCCGACGAAAAAAAATGAAATTAAAGCAACTTTCTTAAAATGCGGTCGATGTACGCTTACGTCGCGTCGTCGCTGCTGCTGACTTATATAATGCCGTAGTAGTAATGAAATCGTTGGATGGCTCGATCGTAGATGGTTAGGTAATGTCGCAATGCTTGGTAATGACATATGTCAACGCGCTCGTCGATAAAGTGAAATGAAATGAGTGTGCGAAATGAATATTAATGGCAAACTTGGACGATATTCGTTTTTTTTTACAATTGCAACAAATATCACGATTTTGCTTTTCACACACTTTTGCGCCTCCGCCGCAGTTTTTTTACTTTCATTTTTTCGCCATTGCATCTATTGGGCTTTGCATTGCAACGAGTATTAGATAACTTTTTGCAATTATATGCACAATTTCCTGGTTGTTTTTAAATAAAATCATGTTGCAAAAAAAGAGATATTGTGTAATAACTGCAACGAATAAACGAGACAAGACAAGAAATGAACTTTTCTCTCTTTCGCTTTTTTTCTATTTATTTTGCTTCGTGAAAACTGTTACATACAACAAAAAATAATAATAACATTGAATAGATAAAATATGTAACAACGTGGTTTGGTTGCAATTGCAATAAATTGCATGCAAGGCAACTTTTACTTTGCTTAACCATAAGACATGAACTAGATTACGCAACTGTACAACATAGAAACTGCTCGAAAAATTATATCACATACCGCTCTTCACCCTAACCTTTATTAACTATTAACTTAGCTTTTCCCATTGTTTCGCGTTTCATTAAATTCGAACAAGAAACGACAAAATTTCTTGATTTCTTGTTACGTAAAAGCATGAAAATGAAAAGTGTTTATCAACATTATTCAATCCATTGTCCGTTATTTTTTCTTTCCATCATCATCTATTATTATTGTTTAATTCTTCTCTTTTTCTCTCTGTGTATCTCGCTTGTTTATTTACTGTTAGCATGTTTCGTAACCTCGCTCACTAAATTTTTGTACACACAAAAAATTAAAAGTAAAAGTGGATGGCGAGGCGTTATTTTTCGGCAATAACGTGTTTCGTATAAAAAAATTCGAATACAAAAAAAAATATGAAAGTGTAAAGTGTCATTCACCTCGAATCATGTCAAAACCTCTTTTTTGGTCATACTAAATGAATGGGCTACTACCAAAAAATACGAAATTTTTACCGCAATGCCAAGAGCAACTTTATAGCTTACTTAAGCGCGCACGCCGAATTGTATCAAAATATTTTCGACGTGATTTTTTGTTAAAGTTCAGATATTTTTCGTGTATGCGTTACATAAGGGTATTCCAAAAACAATTTCTGTTTCGCGTTACATTAAAAAAAAATTAGAAAAAAAATAAATTATTTTTCATAAAATAAAAAAAAATAAATTAATAAAAATTCTTTAAAATTCTCAAATTTTTTTTTGAAAATATTGAAAAAATTCGAAATTTCGTTAAAAATTCAAATTTTTAAATTTTTTGAATCTTTAAAAAAAATAATTTAATCATACTTTTTTAAAAATTTTTGGATTTGACATTACCTAATTTAATATTTTTTTTTTAAATTTTTTATGTAGAAAAATGTCATAAATAGATTTTAAAATAAAATTATTTCAACAATGTAAAAAATTTATAAAAAACTTAAAAAATTTGTCAAATTATATATGATTTCTATATACAATTATAATAATATATAAAAATCTATATATAATTTTTATATCCCTCATGGTAATATTTGATAAAAATGATGAGAGAGGAAACGCGAAACAATATAAATTTTTGGAACATCCTAATTACATGAATATTGATGTAGAATAAAGTTTTTGACCTACTCCGATTCTATTTGCTTCCTATATAATTTTCTAACGAACACTTGGCATGTTTGTTACTATCTTGCAATCAATCAAATCTGCAGTTGTTTATGACTGAAAATACATTTTAATACAAAAAAGGTACTAAAAAGTACGAAATAAGACCTAAAAAGTACTTTTTCCTTAAAAAAATTTTTTTTTTATGTCAAAGCATACATTCACAAAGAAAATATCAATCACACGACATACAAAGTACAAAAAGAAGTATCACGTTTTATTCCACATTTGCAATAAATATCATTTCGCGAACACATGTGTATGTTCAAAGTTATTTCTAATATGTAACCACGTCTAATTTATGTGCAACGAGCTGCATTGTAATGCAAGCGCAAAAGTTTTGTGTGTGTCTGTGCTGAAGGCAGAGAAGAAAAAAAAGTGCAACTACTTTCAATTTTAATGCAATAATGCAATGTAAGAGCGAAAAAAGCGCCTATATTTTATGTAATAATGTAATATTTTTGTGTTTTGCATGTGTGGCATAAAAATAGATAATCTATTAGACGTCGCCAATGAGCAAACATATATTTATACATATTTTCACTTTTAATTGTTCGACCTAAAATCGGAAAATTTTGTCTTCGCGTTAAACATTTTATTTCGAAATAAAGCCTTCAACTTCCATGGATTACAATTTTGAAACAGGTTACATAAAAAGTCATTCCCCTTTTTTTATTTTATATTTTTTTTTTGTTTGTGATTCAGTTCGCGGTGCGTTGAAAAAAGTACAAAGTAACAACAATTATGCAATAAGAGAAATTTATTTGCAAAAAAATAGACAATTTTTTTTAATATTATAATAAAATAGTTTTTTTTAACAAATTCATAGACACGTTCAATTTCAATTGTGTTCCCCTCCTACTAACCTTTCGCATGCAAAAAGTATATTTTGTAAAGTAAAGACTATCCATAAGGTTTTGTATATTTTTCACGACTCTTATGTAAAATGTGTGTGCAAAAACAAAAAATTGCAAGTAAAGGTAATAATAATGATCGTGGGCTAAACAGCCAACGATTTTCCTCGTAATTAAACGCACTCGGCGGCATTAGAAATAGAAATACGTATACTTTATGTTTCGTGTGTGTTATATACCATACCATTATAATAATAGTTAATATATTAGTTTTATATATTTTTTTTGTATCTCTGTAGAGAGGCAGTGTGTAATTGGGACAGAGACGCGGAACATATGCGCAGTTATATCAAAATGCATTTGATGTTGCTTTGCTGTGTGTGTGTGTGAATGAATGTATTTTTTGTACTATTAAAAGCCTTGTAAAGTTTGTTGAACCTGTTGTCGAGTTGTAGAGCATACTTGAGTCTATCTATTTATACGACATGTAGAAAAATCATCGGAAAATGTGCAGGCTCTTTTCCAACACTCGCTTTGTGACGACATTGATGCAGAATATAATGAAATAATAAATATTATAAACACAAAATGTATGTCATGTCAGACTGGGCTTCAGGATATTATTTTCTTTCGTTTCGAAAATTATGTTATCGTAAGAAAAACCTTGATTCGTTGTTTACGCCATGCATGACATGTTCAATTACAACATGTTTCAACGTTGTTTGTTAGAGAAAAATGTCAGAAACTACCAGAATTCTCCATCGCGAACATTCTTGCTGCAACAACATCGACTTGGCAGTGATCTTGTACGAGAGAGTAAGAAACGAGTACGACGATCATGCACAAAACTACGGCTATAAAAGGTTTTTTCCGTGTGTCGAAATAAAAACTTGCAAGTTGCAGAGCCGAAACATAGAAAGAACACACGAATTCTGATCGCACCGCCGTCGTCGTCGCTGCCGCCGCCGTCATGATGAGTATATTTTCGTTTTCATTCGTTTTGACCCAGAAAATAATTTTATTATGTATTATTATCGATACACACACCGAGTAACTTGTCGGAACATTTATATATGTACAACACACAGCTCAGAACAGAACTTTTTTCGTATAATGGTATATTATAGTACTACTTGACTATATATGAGTGAATGAATGAAATGCGTGTAAAAAGTCCATTATATACTTTTTTTTTTGGTTCTTGCTTGTTGAATGAGAAAGATTTGGGAAGACACTCTAAATTGTGTCACGCTTCAAAAAAATTAAATAAATGATAAGAAATTTCTTATCATGTCTATCAAGAAATATTTCCTCGTATAAAGTTTTTTTTTAATATTAAGATAAAACAGAAGAAGAAATGATTACTTAATACTTATTTTTTTATATATATATTTGTATAACTTGAAACTTACACTTTTTCACTACTTACACACTTTAAAAAATTTAAACACACACGCAATTCATTTACATGATGAAAGAAAACAAAAGCGCATACAGTGCACTGCACACCGTGTACCGACATAAAATATTTCCCCATGTAAAATTTATGTTGACGAATAGTTTTTTTTATTCAACATATTATATAGATATATATATTTAATACAAGAGTTACAAACATTTGCAAACCCAACAGACTCGTATATAGTAGTATACACTCGATTATATACACATTTTCATTTCGTTCGAAGCTCGACATCGACGACGATGAATGTTCACAACATATTGCGGGTTCAGTTGTTAACCTACTTTGTTCCGTTACGTACATGATTTTTCGACAAAGCGCGGTCTGCTACAAAAATAAAATAAAATAAAATTAATATTATAACTTATTATTATTAATATTATTATAAAAATAAAAAAAAATAAAAATATAAAAAATATATTTTTAAAAAATATATATTATTATAATGATAAAAATTTAGACAAAAAAAAAAAAATATAAATATTCAACGGAAAAAAGTGAAAATGTAAAAAGTTCAAAAAATGCATGCAAATGATTCCGGTAAATGAAATAAATTATAAAAATCCAACCTTGATCTAAAATAATAAAAATAAATAAAAAGCCGATGTGTTAAACAAGAAGTGCTTTGCTTATTTTAACGTTCATCATGAAAGCAAAAAAAAATATAAAGTACGTTAGAAGACAAAGAAAAAAGGATAAATGCAGTCTGGAATGAAAGTAAAATGAAAAAAAAAATATGGCAAAAATATTCAACAAAAAAAGAGACAATATAAGATTCACAAAAAAGAAAGAAGAATATGAATATAACGAAAAAAAAACATGTATATGATATAAGACATGTCTCTCTCTATACAATACACAACATATAGATAGTGTTTCCCAAGTGAAAGTTTTTTCGTCGTTTCCCTCTTACTCATATTATTATTTTTTTATTATTACACGGCATATGGACTGTTATAAAATTCATGTAACATTTTGTACTTTTTAATTTTTTTATTGTAATTATTTTTATATAATAATAAAAAAAAACGAAAAACAGACGAAAAAATTAAAAGTTGAGTGTCAAGTTCGAAAATAAAAAATTAAAAAAAAAATGAAATTGGTTAAAAAAAACATAACATTAATGCGCTAAACATAAACATTTGTAAAACAATATAACTGTGTGAAAATTTGTGTAATAGTTTTTAATAAAGAGAGACCTTCATTACTTCTCGAAAGACTTGGAAAATATCCATAAGTGTTTAAAATATTATGAAATATTGTAATTTATGAATATTCGTGTTTATTAACAAGCAACATAAAATAATAATAACTTGGAAAGATTAAGACTGATAATGATTAATATTGTTTATACATAAAAGTGTGTTAAAACAATTTTTGCCAGACAGAAAAAAAAGAATTGTAAAAAAAAGAAATTCTAACAAATCTTAAAACAAATAAATTTAAAAAAAAAATGGAACAAAAGAGATAAGAGTTTTTTGACATGTTATTCGAAAGTGTATAAATTTTGAAAGTTGCCAATTTCAAGAGGAAATAGTCGTTAAAAAACTGCACGTCAAACATTACTCATAACAATTGACGACAAAAATTACGACACCCATTAAAAACGTAAAAGAAGAAAATTCACGTCAAATTTCTAACGTACAAATATCATGGTTGTTAAGATAAGCAAAGCAAAAAAAAAATAATTATATACAAAAGAAATGATTAACAAAATCAATTTCATTCTGATTCTAGCCATTCATCGATAAACAACCGATCACTGCCTAATAGCCTACCTACAATCAACTTGCATCGAGTGCAATAGAGTTGCTTTAAAAGCAAAAGTGTAGAAAATTATTGTAATAATGCGGAAAAAGTGCAAAGACTGAATGATAATTATTTTGCTCAAGTGAAATAATGGATCGAAAAATATTTCAAAAACACTCCAAGACGATATTTGGAGCAAAAAATTAATAAAAAACAGTTAAACACGTCCTGTATAAAATAATTAAAAATTAAAAAAAAATAATTCATAAGAAAATTATATTAAATTTATGTGTCTTAGAGTGTAAAATTTAACAACAAACAAACTGGCTAATATTGATTCAGATAATATCAATTCTACGTACCACGACAATATTCCTAAAATGACATCTTTAGGTAATTATTCATAAAATTACATTAAGTTTAATTAAGAATACGGTAACCCTTCACACACCTTCAAAAGCGCATTTCATTGACTCCTTCTGAAAAAAAAATTATATTTTTATGGAGAGAGCGAAAAATAGGTATAGTTGGCGTAGGTCAGTGTTCAGCTTCATTCAATCTCCGCACTGTATATTTATTTATTCCGAGTCGGTTCTCTCTACATAGAATATTTATACGAGAATTTGCAAACAAAGCAAACTTTTTAACTTTTATTCGTCGTGTCGTGTACACTTGTTCGTTGTCGACTTTGTAAGAATTTCGATGTGGTTGTTCTTTCGTTTCGGTAGTTTCCGTTTGCATGCTCGTCGTCGTTTGCAAGGAAAGAATATAAAAGGCAGATAAAAAAGTGTGTAACAGTAACTATTGTCTGTATTGCACTTTGCATGCATTAACGCGCGATGATGATTCAGTAGTAAATGCACGGATTCGTTTAAAATGAGGTCATATTCTAAGCAAGTGTGTGTCGGGTAGAAAGAAACGTCATCGATGCATTAGACACGAATAATAAGGAAACAAAGTTGTTTTACTTGACATTTTAACGGAGACTTTGTGATTGTTTGTTGTAACAAAAAAAAAAGTATAATAATCTGTCTTAATGTTGTCTTTATGAAGAATGTTTATATTTATTTTTTTAAATTATTATTTTTAAAGCCGTTTCAAATAACATCAAATTTTTATTTAATTTTTTTTTTCAACATTTAAAATTTTTTTCGTCGAAATGAGAAAATTTCAAAAATTTGAAAAATTAAAATTCTTCAAAATTTTTTTCATCGACTTGAGAAAATAAAAAAAAAATCAAAATTTTTAAAAATTTATTTTTAAATGAGAAAAAAAAAATTTTCATTGAATTCAAAAATTTAAAAAGCAAAATTAAAAATTTCAATATAAAAAAAAAATATTTTCTTTTTTTAATTTTTTATACAAAAGAATGAAAATTTTTGATACAAATAATTTCAATCAAAAATTTTTTAAAATTATTTTTTTTAAATTTTTGGCAAAACTTTACAATTCGATTTGAACTGAAAGTTTTTTGATACAAAGTTTTAAATTTCTTATACAAAAAAAAATTTTTTTATTTTAAATTTTTTTAATTTTAATTTTTTTTTTACAAAAAGAAAAAACAAATGTTTTTGATACAAAAAAAATTTAAATTTTTTGATATAAATAAATTGAAAATTTTTAAAATTATTGATACAAAAAAATTTTGAAAGTAAAAAAAAAATTTAAACTTTTGACAAAATTTTACATTTTAATTTAAAATTAAATAAATATAAAAGTAATTCGTTTAAAATTTTAAAAAATTTAGAAATATTTTTTTTTTCAAAATTTTCGACAAAATTTTACAATTCGATTTGAACTGACCTAAATATAAAAATAAATAAATAAATGGAAGAGAATATGAGTGTAGGAAGTAAAAATTTAAATATCACACAAACAACACACATGAGGAGAGCAGACTCTCTTTGAAAAAAAAAATGTTTATTTCCGCCTTTTGTATTCGCGACTCGCGATTTTCTGTTCATACAAAAATTTGTACAAGACAAGAGCATTAGACTGATAGAACAAGTTAAACCAGACGTCTCCTCATGTTCCTTACAAATTGAAATTTTAGTAAAGCATTAGCGACAAAACGCAACACAAACACGAAAGTCAAAAAATAAAACCAGTTCGTTCGGAATCGGTTCAAATTCTAAATGAATGAAATTAACAAACAACAAAATAAATATAAATGGTGAACGTCCCTGACATTAACTTTGTAAGACGGAAATATTATTTATAGCGAGCTACTTCCAGTGTGTGCGCCGAAGAACTTGACATGTGTGTGAGTTGTATAAATTTTAACGAACAAGAGCTCCTAACAAAGTGAATTTCCGTGCGTTTTCATGGGCGGTCAAGCTCGAAGTTCAAGTTGATCGTCGTCAGGGTTGCATTTGCTCCGCCTCGCTGTGTGAAAGTCGTCTTCTTTGTTCTGAATGTTAAATATTTATTGTTTTTGTTTACAGCTCAGTTAATTCACGAGGGTGATAGATTCCTGCGTTTTCTTTTGTGAATGTCTCAATGAGTGTGTGTGTGTGTGAGTAAACAAAACGACAGACAATTAATCAAGTTCAATGTTAAATATGTGGTAATTGTGTCTCTTAAGTTTTTTTTTATTTTGCAATGCACATTAACATGCGCGAAAGACTCTATTCATATCTCTCTCTTTTTGTGTCAAACCACAGTAGTTGTGTGTATCGTTAGAGTCAAATGTAAGAAATCATTTCCTTGTTTTTGTGTGCTACGAAGTTACTGTAGTGTTTTATTAATTATTGCATTTTATTGACATTCTAATGCGCGATGTTTGTCAAGGTTTCTCCGTGTCGCGTTGAAAGATGTAAATTCTAATGTTCGTTTTTTTTTTCTTTCGTCTCGTTTCAGGAATTATGACATTGAGCCGTGGTCCATACACCGAGCTCGATAAGATGAGCCTGTTTCAGGATCTCAAACTAAAACGAAGAAAAGTTGATTCCAGATGCAGTAGTGATGGTGAATCTGTTGCTGATACGAGTACATCGTCTCCGGATCTTTTAACGCCCTTATCGCCGAAAATGTGTGATCAAGCAACGCACCCGCCTCGAACACCTTCGCCGCCCGAATCGAATCAACAGATCTTTGACACGAAGTCTGCTTCGAAAGCGCCCAATAAGCACAGCGGCAACAATGGGCGCGATCAAATTTCGCCCGATTCGCCGGCAATTCAGCAACAACACAATAATCACAACAATGAGGAAATGCCCTCGACAACGACGATCAAGCATGAAGATGAGTTTATCCACAGTTCGAGTGTCATTCGTGCCGTGAACGACGAACACAATCATCATCATCATCATCGACGATCGCCTTCGCCTCCGCAAACGATCACGCAGCAACAAAACCAACAGCATGTTACCGTATTGGTTAGCCCGACACGGATCAAAAGTGAAAATACGAAACGTACGAATGGCAACAGTAACGAGCATCATGTCTCGTCTATGAACAACGGCAATGCAAATACGCATCAGCAGCAAACGCAGCAAATGGCAAATAACACAGGAATTGAACGCAATAATAGACTGACACCGACATCTTCGTCGAATTTTTTACCCATGATGATGCAAGGAGTTCAAGCTGGAGGACAACACATTCAGATATTTCCGCATCCGTCGCAGCAAATTTTGCATAAAACTCTCACGCAGGGCTCGCAAAATGCGAATAACAATTACAATAACCCACCAACGTCGCAACAGCATCAACTTCCATTTCATACGTTGCAGCAAAATCATCGTACCATCAAACGCGAAAGATCTCCCAATAACACGTTAAATATGCAGCAAATGCAACAGCAACAAATTCAACGGCAAAGTCCGTATCAGCAGTCAATTCAGCAACAAATTCAATTTCATGCGTCGATGCAAAATCAACAAAACAAGATAAAACGCGAAAGATCTCCCTCAAGTCATTGTCTGCCAAATGTCTCGAGCGCATCTCCCACGAGTAACAATAATTTACGACAAAGTCCCTTACCGAGCAGTACACAGGGACAACAAACGTTGCGAATCCTTCCGCAATCCATCGATCATCAAGTGATGTTACAACGCGTGAAAAACGAAGGTCTTATCGGTTTACAGAATCGAATGTGGGCAAATCAAGCACGTATTAACGGCGTAAAACCCGAAGTTATTGGAGGACCATTACCTCCAATTCGCACGAATCCATCGCCGCAACAATCGACTTCGAGTCAAAGCCCCCAATCGAGTACGACGCCTCCTCGAGCCACGCCAACAGTAATTATGGGAGAATCTTGCGGCGTTCGTACGATGGTTTGGGGTTATGAGTCGCCTGTGCCATCTTCGCAAATTCAATCTCCGTCAAATTCGAGCGGAAGTCAAACTCCCGGAACGTCAAATACGAATGTCGAAGCAGCGCATTTACTTCTGAGTTTGGGACAAGCAACAGGCCCGATAAATCCTCCGCCGCCGAGACAACCGTCAACTGCTTGGCAAGGACACCCGTTGAATATGGAACGTTTATGGGCAGGCGATTACAGTCAACTTCCGGCGGGACAACAAACTCACGCTTTGAATTTAAGTTCGCAGCAACAATGGGCAGGAGCTCAATCTGGCATGAAAAATCCCGATGAACATAATGGACCTCCCGATGAGGATGAACAACCTCTTGTTTGTATGATTTGCGAAGATAAGGCAACGGGCTTACATTACGGTATTATAACTTGTGAGGGATGCAAAGGATTTTTCAAACGTACTGTACAAAATCGTCGAGTTTATACTTGCGTCGCCGATGGAACTTGCGAAATTACAAAGGCACAGCGTAATCGATGTCAATATTGTCGTTTCAAAAAGTGCATCGAACAGGGAATGGTTTTGCAAGCTGTTCGTGAAGATCGAATGCCCGGCGGAAGAAACAGCGGAGCAGTTTATAATTTGTACAAAGTCAAATATAAAAAACACAAGAAAACGCAAAAACAACAGCAGCAGCAACAACAACAAAATAACATGGTTGGCATGAGCCCGAATAACGCGAAGCTGAATCAGAGTTCAAATAGTCCGAAAAATATGTTCCTTACATCGTCATCGTCGTCGCCGTTATCGCATCATCAAACGCAACCATCGCCGCAAGGCAATACAACGCCCATCAAGACAGAGAGTATTAACTTGCCATCGCATTTAGTGAATGGAACAATTTTGAAGACTGCATTAACGAATCCCGCGGAAATTGTGCATTTGCGACATCGTCTCGACAATGCTGTGAGCTCGTCGAAAGATCGTGCGATCTCCTTCGACAATGCCGTCAACATGATCAAGATGCTAATTGACTGTGATGCTATGGAAGATATAGCTACCTTACCGCACTTTGGAGAATTTCTCGCAGACAAGTCCGAAATTGGCGATAAACTGTGTAACATTGGAGACTCAATTGTGCACAAACTCGTTTCGTGGACAAAGAAATTGCCCTTTTATCAGGATATTCCCGTGGAAATTCACACAAAACTTCTTACAGACAAATGGCATGAGATTCTTGTGTTAACGACAGCGGCGTATCAAGCGTTGCACGGAAGAAAAGCCTCGAATGTTCAAGGGAATCAAAGTGTTCCGTCGGGCGTTCATGTGCCTGACAAGAATGATCATGAATTTATGCAAGAGGTCAGTTTCATTTATTCGAAATCTTTTTTCAAAGAACGAATTTTTATTTATTAACTTTATTTTTTTTTTTTTTTTTTTGTTCAGGTAACATCACATTTGGGAACTTTACAAACGTGTCTCACAACGTTGATGGGACATCCGTTGTCTATGGAACAGTTGAAGATCGATGTTGGTTTGATGGTTGAGAAAATGACACAAATCACAATTATGTTTAGACGGATCAAACTGAGGATGGAAGAATATGTTTGCTTAAAAGTTTACATTCTTCTGAATCAAGGTAAAAAAATTTTTTTAAATAAAAAAAAAAATAAATAAAATTAAAAAAGGAAAATCAAAAAAAAAAAAATTAAGAAAAAAAATTAAAATTAAAAAAAAAATAAAATAAATTTAAAAAAAATAAAAATAAAAAAATTAAGAAAATAAAATAAATTAAAATTTAACAAAAAAAAATAAAATTAATAAAAAAAAAATTAAAAAAAATAATTTAAAAAAAAAATTAAAATTAAAAAAAAATTAATTTAATTATTATTTTTTTTTCAGAAAATGAATTAGAGTACATTCAAGAGAGATATGTTCAGGTTCTGAGAAGTTACCTTCAACATACAAATCCGCACAACCCAAGTCGATTAAACGATTTATTGGGACACATACCTGAAGTAAGTTTTTCATTTTTCATCAATTTTTGATTTTTTTTTGTTAAGTTTTGTTTTTTCTTTTAGATTCAAACCGCTGCCAGCCTTTTATTAGAAAGTAAAATGTTTTACGTGCCGTTTGTACTAAATTCTGCGAGTACTATAAGGTAGCAGATGATTGATCGAGGCTATATTGCTGAAGCTCAAAGCAGCAACAAGAAAAGTAACGAGACTGAATCGACGTCGACGCGTAACAACGTCATCGTTGAGCAACGCACCTTACCGACAAACATCATCAAGATGGAAATTGTTCCAACAGCAAATGAAATTCCCGTCACATCATCCGCGTCATCATCTGTCATTACAACCGCAAATCCCGCGAAATCGCAAGACACGAAGCAATTGCACCAACTTCGGATCCAATTGCCTGCGTTACAGTCGTCAACGTCATATCATCATGCGCAACAATCAACATCAAGTCATCAACAGCAGCATCATCATTCGCAGATCATTCAAGCAACAAATCAGCAACAATTACAACAACTCGTCACACACAACATTAACAATGTATCCGCTGACCAAATTCGCGCGTCGAATTCCGTCACCTTAGTTGTAATAAAAACAATGTTACCTGATCAATGACAAAATTTCGTTATAAAATGAGCGAAGAAATCGTAGCGAAACATATTTTTGGGTATGTAACATACATAAAACGTAACATTTAAAGAAAAGAACTGCATTTAAAAGTGACATCAACGGTTTTCATCAACAAATAACAAATAATACATCTTTTACTTACTCTTGTAAAACTTACGAACATCCGCGCTAATATTCTCTTTACAACAAATTAAATAATCTTGCCCGACAGCTGTACCAAAATAACAAACAAATAACTTTCGAGTGGAAAAAAGTGATATATTTTTTGAAAAATGGAAATAGCTATTTTTCTTATTTAACACAGAAAACATTTTTAAAATGAAGAGAAGGTACAGAAACACATTTGCTGGACTGATTCACCTGAAATATTCATTATTATATATATATTATAAAAAACAGCAAAAATATTAATTAACATTATAAATATATATATATTATATATACTTGGAAGTCTGAAAATAATTGCCTTCAAACATGAATTAATTAAAAAGATGAAAAACTTAAAAAAAAATATTAAATAGTAAATTTCAATAGAACTCTCACTTACTAACTTTACAACACTTTGTATATAAGTTAGAATTTTCTCTTCACTCATCTCAAAAAACACACACGGAACATATTTTTGTATTGCGATCAAAAAGCGAGTGAAAAAAAAAATTGTTAAAATCTTTGTTGTTGTTTCATTTTAAAATCTATCTATTTATCTTTCACTCATGAATTGGACGAACATGAATTTCTTTTGCTGAAACCTCCTGAACTAATGGTACAATCGGTCTTGATCAAAAAACAAAAAAAAAAACTTTTTGATTTTAGATAAATTTTTAAAAGAATTTAATTAAGACTCATTTTAGTCCCGCATTTCGTACTAAATTGAAGAAAAAACAAAGCAAATATAAGTATTGTGTTTTTTATTAATTATTATAATAAAATAAAATAATTAAATTAATTAGCTAATAAAATTTTATTTTTACTTGTAATATTAACGATAAATACTAAATATAGCGAAAAATTAGTGCTTTTTAATAAAAAAAAGAAGATTTGAAATACAAAAAATAGTTGAATTTTTTTCTATATGATTATTATGATAATATGAATTGGCAATAAACACACAAAATAAGATATCAAAATACAATTAGCGTAAATATACTCCTTGATTACTAAAGTAATAATAATAATTAATAATAATTAGAAACGAAAAATTGTACCTTCAGTAAAATTTTTATTACATTATTGTGAAAACTTTTGTTCTTCAATGTCCTTTTATTATTGCCAATTTTTTTGTTGCTCTAATCAATATACATATAATTGTTATAACATACATAAAGCTATATATTATACGATAAATATTAATCATCATCCATATTATTATAAATATGCGAGAAAAAAAACATTAAACAGTTACCTTTAAACATACATAATAATGATAAAACATTAAACACACGTATATTAAAAAATTCACTATTTTATAACAACAATTAACTGTAATAATAATAATAATAATATTTAAACAAAAATGCACTCTTTAAATGCCATTTTTGATCACGTCTTTAAAAACTTTTACCTTTAACCTACCTGTATAAAAAAATCAAAAAACTATTGGCAAAAAAATTGTAAAATAACAAAAAAAAAAACGTCGTAAGAGTAATGCACGTACTAATGCAAAAAATATAGAAGGTTCCTCTCCTCCAGTGTTTATAACAAAATTGGAGAGAAATTTAATAATTATATTAGACGTAAAATAATATAAGTGTATTTTTTTTTAATTTTTTTTCGACTTACTTGGCTTTTATTTGAAATTTTGTCTCTAAATACTTAGATAAACCAAAAAAGAAACCATTCTGTTAAAATTGTGTGAAAAATATTATAAATCAATGTTACCAGTGACGCCATTTGTATATGTTATATATGTTAATCGCATTTTCTTTCGAAATATACCAATTTTTAACTGCCCAACAGAATGGTAAATGAAAAAATCCTTAATGTTTTGTCCTTTTTAAAATTGCAAACAAAAAATATTTACGCATTTTTTGTTTATTTTAACTTTTAAGTATACAATACATACATATAGAAATTATTATTATGATGCATGATAATAATGGAAGAAAGCACGGCGACGATAGTTACCCATAAAACGAAAATTATGTTCATATTCATGTAAAATCTTATATAAATGTGATGATTATGACATAATATAAACGTAATGAAAAAAAAAAATAATGATAATTTTAATAACATAATGCCCGCTTTTACAAGAACTACAAACAAAAAAAAATGAAACAGATCACTGCCATAAGATTCACCTCATTTTTAACATATACATATATTTAAACAAAGTTCTGAACAAATATGAAACAGCAATCAAACTTCTCCGGGAATTACTTTTTTACTAACTAATGTTATTTATCTCGAAACAAACACTGTGCTTTCTATCTTACAAACCAACAAAATATCTTTTGCCATTAATATAATTTTTTCTTGTTGTTTTTGTTTTTAAATAATCCTTTTTATTACTTTTTAAACCAAAGATTCAAAATTTATGATATATTTAAAATGTATGAGTTAATTGAAGCGTCGTATTATCGCTGGCCTATCTAACGTTCAAAATTTGATTTTGAAAATTTTATGATTTGAATGAATTCTTATAGAAGAAAAAAGTAAACATAATCTTGCACCAAATTTATAATTATTAAAAAAAAAAAACAAAAATTATATCCTGTGTATCCTATATATTATAAATAAACGATAAAACATATGATTAGAAACACTATTTACGTAATTAATTGGTTTAAAATGTTATATAAGAACATAAAATAATATAAAATTGATAGAAAAATAAAAATTATATATATATTTAAATAGTCGATAAGAAATTGTATTAATAATTATTAATATGATAAAAATGACACAACCAACTACAAATCACTGCCGATTTTAATGTCAAAATAATGTTTAAGAAATAAATATATTATGATATGATTATTATTAGCGTTATGTATATTGTAATAATAATAATCGTGTAATAATAAAAAAAAAATAAAATTATGTTATACATTAAAAAAGAAAATAAAACGAGAAAATGTACAGAAAACTATGAAAAAAAAATTGAAATAAAAATTTGATAATTTAAACAATTAGTCATGAAATTTTATCTTTGTTTATTATTAATTATTATGTTTAATTTTTTAAAAATAATAATTTTTGTTATTGGTAAGACAACAAATAACATGAGACGTACATAATGACGCATTGTGATTTTAATTTCACTTAATAAATAATCTTACAATCAAAAAAATGCAAAATCCCTTTCATATTCACATAGAATTCATTCTTAGACTGACTATTTTTATTTGATTTCAAATAAATTATATTATTTAACATTTTATTCAATTCATAAATGACTGAACTGACTGGTTAGTGATAGAAGACTTTTAACTTATTCAAACAGACCCAGTGAAAATATTTATAACATTATATAAACAATATGATTCACAGTATTTCTGTTAAAACTTTTTTCTCAATATTACACGTCTTTCTATGATTTTGCAAACACAACCAAAATTTTAAAGTTCTTTCGAAATGTTTTATTTTTTGTTGCGTATAAGTACCTTTAATGATAAAATTAAATGAAATAATTTAGTTTAAGAAGAAATATTGTATAAGGATTATAATGGTAAGAATTAAACTGATCATATATTATATATACATAACATAACAATATATATACAAATAAGAACAAAACATAAAATAATGATGAAAAATACAAGGAAACGCAAATCTTAAAGGAAAAGCATAATAAAAAAAAATCGTATAAAAATAAAAATTTTAAAATAATTGTTTATTTTTTATCTTTTTGCAAATTGGAGAAATGTAAGTATTTGCTGAAATGGAAAAATTTAAAAGAAAACATCAATATTTTTATCTTTTTATCAACATTTAGTGTTGGATTTTATTGTTTTTTTGCTTGATTTTTTTCATTTTTAAACATATCTTAATTAGACTAAAGTTAAATATATCTATGCCTTTCTTCTCTGAACTTAATAATATAATCTTCATTTTTAAAAAAAATCAATATATAGAAAATACAATAAGGGAAAAATAATACAACCGTTATTCAATCTTATCATCAAAAAATATAAAAAAGATTTTTTTTAATAATATAACTTTATACACACTACAATTGTCTTTTCTACGAATATTTATACAAAATCAACTACTTAAGACGAAAGTTTATAAAATCTACTATTATTTGCTTTATTTAAATAATATCTTAGGTTCCTTTTTTATAAATTAATAATCAGGAAAAACATGAGCTGCTATTAAAAAAAAACATTATGATGATAATATTAATTTATATTATTAATAAACAAGTGCACCTTTCATTGTATGTATTCATTGTAAAAATTCATTCTAACAACTGAAAAAATAACTTAAAGCGTATATGTATAAAAAAACTAAAGAATCAAATCTATGGATTAAAATCTTTGTTAAT
The DNA here is from genome assembly GCF_036172545.1 of Culicoides brevitarsis. Taxonomy (NCBI): domain Eukaryota; kingdom Metazoa; phylum Arthropoda; class Insecta; order Diptera; family Ceratopogonidae; genus Culicoides; species Culicoides brevitarsis. The sequence continues at coordinate 45,934,233 of NC_087085.1, read as the reverse complement.
GTTGCCATTTGTTAGTTACTTAGTTTTTTTAGTGTTTATTGATATAATAATATAGCTTTGAGTTTATCTCTATTTTTTTTTTGTTTCTTTATTATTATTTAGTAGCGACTTATTCGTTTACTTTATTTATTTATTAATTTATAGTTTAAAATCACAGTGTCGGTTTATAATTATTATATTTTAAACTGGTCTACTTTTCTTTTTACTTTCTTTTTTTATCCTTTAATTATTAGCAGAATTACATTTATTGGATATTGGCTTACATATTCTATATAATTTGGAAAAAATAACACAAAATTTTTAAAAAGGAATATATTTTTTCATTGAATTCAATTTAAAATAAAAAAAATCAAATTTTACATGTAGTATATAGTATATAGCAATATTAGTCTTTCTCTCGTTTCTTTTTTTGTAAATTTTTTTATGGATATTTTCCGTAAAACACTTCCGAAAATGATTTACGTTTAAAATATAACTCTCAGTATAAACAAATTTATTGCTCCTAAATTTTAGCATTTTCTTCTTATTATATTTTCTTCGCTAAATAAATATTTCTTTCTAAATTTTATACACTTTCTATTCTTTTTTCATTAATTAAAGGGTAAAATCAATTTTTATATAAATTTATAATAATAATAATATTTTCACGACGATGACGATGACGATACGACGACATTCAAGAGGTAATAAAAACTTTTTTTTTTAAATATTTTACAAATATTTCCTAATAGTATGTACTTAAAACTTTATAGCTTATTAATCATTTTATGCTTCCACAAGAGGTTCATCATCCGCAAATGTGGTAGCTGTTTCGTGATGATGTTCGTGTTCGTCTTCGAAGAAACGCGTTGCACCAGTCTTTGTATCATAATGACCATTAACGAAGCGACTGAAACTGCTTTGCAATCTTCGCTGTCGTTGCACGAGGAAGAAAATTGTGCCTGCGAGTGCGGCAATCACAAGTCCCGATACAATAAACCACAACCATGATGATCCGCCGGCTTTGTAGGAATTCGTTTGCAAACCATCCGGTTGTACTTCAATGTATTCAATGTTATCGATGTTGGAGATGAATCCCTAAAAACAAACAAAAAATTGTAAAAAATTGTAATTTTAAAATTTTTGTTAAAATTTCTTACCCTTTCAGTCTTCATACGAACACCAACAGTAAAAACTTTTCCAGCTGCCGATACGCCTCCCAAATGACTCTGATGGATTTGAACGGGCGCTTCTTTGGCTTCAATTATTGCAACTTGTGTGCCATTGATGCCCATACCCTCGAATACGACAGTCTCATATTTGTGTTTTTCATCATGGAAGTCGATCTCTTTCCAATGCACGGAATACGAGCCATTCTTTTCAGGCCAAACACGCAATTGAGTTGGCGAAGGAAGAGGATCTGCTGAAACTTCAGCGACTGCAGGTTGAGCTTTTTCCGTATTTATAGCGACAGTAACTGTATAATGTGATCCTTTTGGAATTCCTCCGAAATGATGAACTAAAGTGCGATTTGGCGTCGGTTGAATCGTTACGTGATTCGTTTTGTTGAGAATATGTTCACGAACAGTAATCTTAAAAAAATATTTTTTACGTTTGAAAATTTCGATTAAAAAAAAAATTAAAAACTTACCATATATTCGACAAGATTTGCATTCGTCAACAACGGACAACTTGGTTCCCATGTAACATACATATCTGATCCCTTGATGTCAACTTGCAAATTTCTCGGAGGTTCAGTCAATTTGAATCCTGTTGCAATTATTTTCGGATCTGACAAAGGTCCAGGTCCAATGGGTTCGATAACATTCACACTCACTAAATACGATTCGCATGGCTTCATATTTTTTATTTCGATGTTCGTGTTAATTGTCTTCAATCGAGGTTTTTCTGCCAACTCATCCAACGTCGTGCCATAATAGATGCCATAATGGAGATTTGAGTATGTTGGATGTGTTGCTTTATCCCACGTTACTTTAATAACATCTCCCGCTTTGACGACATTTACGTTCTTCACGACGGGCAACGGATCAATTTTCGGAATTGTGAATATCAGAGTTTGTGGGCGCCCAACATATCGTTTCACGTAAGCAGATACCTTCAGAACATATTGTACGCCTGGCACGAGTTTCTCCATTTTGACACGAGCATCTTTGGTTTTGAACGAATCAAGACGCGGATATGGTTGCGGCAAAATCGGTTGCAAAATGTATCCATCAGCTTTTTTGACTTTATCCCATGACACGGTAATTGAATCGTTTTCTTGACTTTCGATCTTTAATCCTGTAATGGCGTCAATGTTTGCTGTTCCATCGAATTTTAGAGTTACGTGTTCAGAAGGCGCCGATGAGAAACGACGATTTTTCACTTTAACCCAAAATTCGTAAACAACATTGTCTTTGAACTCGGATTCGATAATTGTTGAATTTTCCAATGCGCCAACTCGAACAGATGAAACCATGCCAGTTTTTGCTACTTGAGCTCTGTAGAAGATGAAATAGTCTTCGAGATGCCCGTTAATGGCTTTTGGAGGAACCCATGAAACTTGAACGCGTGATCCATTGATTTGAGTTACGGAAACATTCAAGGGAACAGTTGGAATGCCTTCGCTCGTTGCAACTTCATAGAACAAATGAGGCGGGAAAACGTTCTTACTGCCCTTGATACGAACATAAACTGTCACATTATAGACTGTGTATGGCAAAAGTTTCGTAAATCTGTAATCCGTTGCTGTTTCGATCCAATCTGTGTTATTTTGCCATCTTCCGTTGATGTAAATTGACGGCAAATATTCGAACGTGATGTTTGCAGGCACAGGAATCCACCAATAGATGAGGAAACTTGTTGCATTCAATGTTCGTTCATCAACTCCAATTTGAATTACTTGATATACACGTTGGAAATTTGAACACATTTTCTTGTCCTCATCTTCGCCCGTGATGATACAATCAACTTTGCCATCACATTTCTTCATAAGAGGCAAACACGAGTCATCACAAATAAACATTCCCGGATTATTTTCGCAATTATTATTTTTCGCCGGATACACGGGGAATTGACAATTCTCATCGCTTCCATCTGCACAATGGATAATTTTGTCGCAATATTTCGACAATGGCAAACACAGTCCGTCACTCAAGCATCTGAATTCTCCCGGGCTACATTGTTGATTTTGAGGACATGCTTTTTCATCTTCTCCATGCGCACAATCTGTGTAATTATCGCACACGTAACGCATCGAGATGCAATTTCCCGAATCACATGCAAATTCATTGGGACGACAACGAGGGCGATTTATCGTTGATTTTTCCGTTGTTGTTGTCACGGAATTCGTTGTAGCATTATTTTCGCATCCAATTTCGTCGCTATTGTCTCCGCAATCGTTGACAGTATCGCATTTCCACCAATACGGGATGCACTTTTGATTCGAACATTTAAACATCCAATCGTGGCAAGTATCGTCGGGAAGATATCCGGGAGGCGTTTTGCTCGAACCTTTTGGCGGAACAAGATTTGAACAGTTTTTCTCGTCAGAATGATCTGCGCAATCGTTTTCGCCATCACATTGCCATGTCTTGTAAATGCACAAACCGTCGCCGCAACGGAACATCCAAGCATCGCATGTCTTGTTACGACAATACAATTCATCAGAGCCATCCTAAAAAGACCAAAAAAAAAGTTTGATAACAATCAGGAATTCGTATTAAAAAATTTAATAAAAAAAAGAAATTTTCCATATCTTTTGTTCAATTTCAAGCTTAAGAACCTTCCAAAAGACATCCAAAAGCATTTTTCATAACTTTTGTTCAATTTCAAGCTTAAATATTATCAAATATGCTTTCAAAATGAAAATTACGTATTTTTTACGTATTTTTAAATTGTCAATATTCAAGCTTAAGAACCATCCAAAAGACATCCAAAGGCATTTTTCTTAACTTTTGTTCAATTTCAAGCTTAAATATTATCAAATATACTTTCAAAATAAAAATTACGTATTTTTTACGTATTTTTAAATTGTCAATATTCAAGCTTAAGAACCATCCAAAAGACATCTAAAGACATTTTTCATAACTTTTGTTCAATTTCAAGCGTAAATATTATCAAATATGCTTTCAAAATGAAAATTACGTATTTTTTACATATTTTTAAATTGTCAATATTCAAGCTTAAGAACCATCCAAAAGACATCCAAAGGCATTTTTCATAACTTTTGTTCAATTTCAAGCTTAAGAATCATCAGATATGCTTTCTAAATGAAAATTACGTATTTTTTACGTATTTTTTATTTGTCAATATTCAAGCTTAAGAACCATCCAAAAGACATCCAAAGGCATTTTTCATAACTTTTGTTCAATTTCAAGCTTAAATATTATCAAATATGCTTTCTAAATGAAAATTACGTATTTTTTACGTTTTTTCATATCTTTCAATTTTAAAGCTGAAGGACAATCCAAAAGATATGCAGATAAATTTTCCTTATTAAAATGAAAAATAAATAGAAGAACTTACTTGACAATCGTTATCCAAATCACATCTCCATTGATCGGGAATGCAGCTGCCTGTCGAATTACATTTAAATTCATCTGCTTTACATGTTACAGAAGATTTTTGATCACAAACTTCGTCACTTCCATCCCTAAAAGAAATTTTTCATAAGAAAAAATTAACAGAAAAATTTTCAAAAATTTACTTACCGACAATCATCTTCTCCATCGCAAACCCATTTACTACTAATGCATCTTCCATTGCCGCACTTGAACTCGTAACTTTTGCATTCAGGAACTTTGCAGTTTTGTTCATCGCTTCCATCGGGACAATCTGAGTCGTAATCGCACACAAAGTAATCAGGAATACATTTATCGACAGTTTTGCATGTAAACATATGCGGAGGACACGGAGGCTTATTCGATGTGCATCCTTCCTCATCGGATCTATCGCCGCAATCGTCTTCGCCGTCACATTTGTACGTATTCGGAACACAAATCTTGTTTTTGCACGTGAAATATCCGGGAGCGCATGTATTAGCTGCTTGCGGGCACGTATTATTGCCAAAAGGTTTCAAACCTCCGGGACACAAACAATCTCCATTTTTGTTTTGAACCATTCCTTCGGGACACAAGCAACTGAATTTGCCTCCGGGAGCAGCAACACACGCATGAGCACAGTTATGTTTGTTATTTGAGCAAGAATTGTTGCCTTCTTGAATCGAATGACCAAAAAGTTTCAAATCCATGAGATGTTGCATGTTGTGCGTTATTGTCTGAATCATAATGCCTTGATCTTTGTCAGCTTGGAAGACAGAATTCATCTTCCAATCGTCCCAATACATGAGATCTTTGAAAATTGCAATTGCGAAAGGATGCCCGACACGCGGATCTTGTTGCATGACGATATGGAAATTGTTGCCGTGCAAATCAGAGCTTGCAATATAATCTTTACTCGCATCTACCCAATAGATACGATCGGAAAAGTAATCGACAGTTATTCCATTGGGCCAAATAACATCGGGTTTCTTGAAAAGTTCACGCATATCACTGCCATCCATGTTGGCGCGAGATACTGTAGGTCTCGTTGAACTCCAATCAGTCCAAAAGATGTAACCTTGCAATGGATGAACGACAATTCCTCGAGGTTTTGCCAAATTTGCGATAATTGTCTTTCGGAAACGCCCGTGATTTGTTGTATTTCCGACGTAAACAGCTTCAATTCTCAACCGCAATCCATCGACAAAGTACAAAAGCTCCGAAGTCCAATCGTAAGACATTCCTTCGACAGATCCCAAGCCTGTTTCAACTAAAATTTCCGCAGATTCATTGCCATTGAGACATTGTCTTCCTATTGTATCGGAGAGAATATCTGCCCAAAAGACGCAATTATGTTTGCGATCAAAGTCAATTGCAATGACATTCTTCACTCCTTTGATGGGTAAAATTTCTGCTGAATTTGTTGACAAATCAATCGATGAAATCTTATCACGTTGCGCAACAATCAAGAATTCCTTATCAAATTTCACGGGACATGGAATTTCTTGCGGTAAGAAGGGATTTGCAAAACCTTCGATACAAACATCTCCATCAATTTTTCGATATCCTTTCGTACGGTTGTAATATTTGCCCGGTTTACAACTTTTTGGCGGTTCAAATGGATCGAAGTTCGGAATTGTTTTGTTTCTTACGCAATGACTGCTGCGACTTGGTCTCGTAAAACCAAAGTCACATTCGAAATCCCATTTGTTACAACCGCAAACCTCCGTTTTGAAAGGTCTCTCATAGTTTAAACCGTTATGACATTGAGCATGAGGCTTTCTTCGTTGATACGTGAGACGTTGCCCGAGCAAACAAGGCATCAACGATCCATCGGAATACAATCCGGGAGCCCAAAACTTGTAATCATCTTCCGTGCAATTTGCTGTGAAGGCATTTTTCAAGTCGATTTTGATAATAAGCCATTTGTGTTCATTAACTTCAGATCCGAAAAGTGTGAAAATTGTCGTATTCGTGTTCGGTTCTGTCATTAATCCATAAACTTTTAAATCGTTCGCATGGAATGGATGCGATTTCCATGTTTCTCCTTCATCAGTTGAATACAAAATTTCATTCGTTTCTCCTTTGCTCTTGAAATACTTGACAGCAACTAAAACTCCCCCATGATCGCCCATATTGAAAAAGTAATAATTCTTCAGGATTTGTTTCCACGTTAAACCAGCATCACGCGAAATGAATACTCCCGGATGACCTTTTAACGATTTTCCGATAACTCCGGAAGCAATTATCACTCCGGGCGCCGATTTGCTGCTCATGATCGACACGGAACGTGTTACGGGATAAAGTTGACTGAATTTTTGTGACAAATGCAACGAACATTCTTTACAATTTTGAATCTTCACGCCTTCATCGTCAACTGTCGGAGCACTTATTGGTCTCCATGTACTTCCATGATCGAATGTAATAACAGAAACGAGATGATCCGGCGAAATTAATTCTCCCGCAGGCATTTTGTTGATTTTTGATGCGATATAAATGCCTTGTAGCCCTTCAACTTTGTACAAATCCGTGAATGCCTCATCCGATGTTTGAACCAACCAACTTGTACGCCAATTTTGATTCGGCAAATAACTGAAAATGTTCTCCAAACTTGGGACAAACTTAATTTCGCTCATGTCGGCATTCGATTCAGACACGTACAAATGCGAAATTTTCTCCGTATGCATGACAGACAAGAGAATTCGTTTGCCTTCGACATCTGCTACGTGAATTCCTTTGATATCTAATTCCGTTTGAAAAGTTGCTTTTACGAAACGACCTCGACGATATGAGATCAAAACTTTTGTTTCGTCGAGTATCTTTTGGGTTGCGAACATAAAGTCCTTCTTGATGAAGAATTCCTGAACATTCTCAATGAGCAAATTAAACTTGTTTTTCGTGCCAATTTTAAATCCAATCAAGTCAGCAGCATCCAAAAAGATGATTGAAGATGTATCTAAAACGAAAATTTCATTAAAAAAATGAATTTTATGAAATATAAAGAAAACTTACTTGTGAGTTCTGTTCGTTCAACGTACAAATGAACTGGATAACCTTCAATCGAAGACCAAACAAAGGATTTGACGCGACTTTGTAAAAGGTTGAAAGACTTTCCAAGGTCTGTTGTATAATAAAGCTATGATAAATTAAAAAAAACATTATTTTTTCGAATTTTCATCAAAAAAATATTTTTACAAACCTTTCTTTCGGGATCTTCTTTATCCAATGCTAAAAATGTCTTTGAATCCTGTTCGTAAAACGTAACATCAGACGGTTTAAAATCCAAAAGACTACTTTGGAAAGTTCTACCATAGTCACTCGACGAAAATATTGCTTTGTTTCGTGCATCGGTGAAGACAATCTACGAAAACAAGGAATAAAGTCAATAAACTTTAGACAAAAAAAAATCAATTAAACTTACGGTATTGAACTTCAAGTGTGTGATAAATTCATCTACGGTCGATCGAATGCTCGTTCCATTAATTGTGAGATTGAACAGATCACTCTTATCGGCAAATGTGTCTCCATAATCGAATGACAGGAAAACGCTTGATGGCGACGGCGGCGGAGATTTCTTTGGATCATCTAAAATACCCAATGGAGGTTCACGCGCCAAGCAAATTATCACATCTGTGCCTTCGCCCAGCCAATGCACCATCAATTGAGCATGAGAATCATTCAATCTATTTACCTACGATGGAGAGAAAGAAAAGAAAAGTTGAAATATTATTTAATTATTATGCATAAAACTGGTTTTTGTGTGTGTGTAAATCTTGAACCGGCATTCGGAAAAGACCGGCGATGTGTTTACACGAAGCAAAAAACAACAACAACAAATAAATTATATCAAACACGTATCTTCTGATAAGAAAAGTAACGAGAAAAGTCGTAAAAACAAATAACAAAAGACCTTCCAAGGTCATTCTTGGCTTCCATCCAATATCCAGTTCAATGCTCTGAAATTAATTTTATGTCCTAAAACATTTTTCGACGAATTTCTGTATTTACCCAACATTGACATTGAAAAATTTGTGCGCCGAATGTTTTTTCTTCTGTATAAACGAGAGTTCAATTTTATAGAAAAATGTAGAAAACAATCGACGCAGATCTGTGACGTTAGAAGTCATCTAACCAATTAAAAAAAAAATTATAAATAAATAAACAAATTAACGCGAGAGTCAAAAGTCGTTGTCTCAGATAAGAGGTTGTTATGATTCATATCGCGAATAAAAACGAAGAAAGAGTAATATTTCTCGCCTCTTTTTATAAATAAATTATCATGTTGCAAAATTATGTGTTAAAAGTTGTTATAAATATTCATTTCAAGGCAAAAAAATATCGTATTAAAGTTATTTTTTAATTCAAAGTGACAAAGTGCAATTATTCACACAAAAAAATCTGAGTCATTTTGAAACAAAGGAACTAATACTGCGATGAAATTCAATGCGGTTTACAGAATTAACTGTTATCTAGAGCAATAGACACGATTATTATCAAACTCCATGATAAAAAATACGGTCAATTATGTCACACTATTATCATGATGGTACCAACAACACTCTTAATATAATATAAAATGGTCTGATTTGTATGAACAACGGTTGTTCGGATAAGCCCGCACTCTATCCATCCATCAAGTAAGTAATTGGAAGTAATAATCTTGTTTTTATCACACACACTCGCTCGTAAGACGATTCGTATGTGGGTATCGGAACAAATCATGGGAGTAAATCAAACCAGCATGAAAAAATTGCGTCGTCACTGCGTTTGGCGGAGTTTTGCACCCCGAAAAAAAAGAAGCTGATACACGAGAACAGATAGAGAAGGTGTTAATAACCTCCGCGCCGTGCTTCATGAGTGTGGGTACAAATTATTATTTTATTGCAGCAGCACAGTCTCTCTCTTTGCTCGCTACATAGGGTACATAGGTAATGCACACGACGACACAAACAACGTACAGGAAGCAGACATTTTTAATTGGAAAACTGCGAGTCATTAGGACTCTCGCATTTTGCATCGCAATACTCACTATTGTTGATATATTTTTGCCCCGATTATCCAAGCTGAATGGAAGGCTACTTTTTGTGTCGCGTTTACTGCGTTCTAACACGGAGGACGACGACGTATTTTCCTCTATATTGATTCTGCTAGGTTTACGCGTAAAGATGTCGGGATCCTTTGTGACGAATAAAAACTGTTTCGCACTGTCTTTTTGCCCGCACACATTGTGATATGTTAGGAATATTATTTGGTAAAACACTAATAAAAATATACAAGAGCGCCTCATATTAAAAAATACACTGATTTACGATATTTCTCATCGAAAGTTCCTTCAAGACTGATTTTTTGACGAAACTTGTCCCATATCACAATCCAATCTCTTTATTCTAAACACATAGGGTTGCCAACTTTCCATTATTTTGATTTTTTTTAATTATGTCAAAATAATAATTCTGATAAATCATAAATAAAAATTTATACAATTTATTTAAATTATAGAATTTAAATTTAAAATTTTTAATTTTTTCAAATTTTATTATTTTTTATTTCAAAATTTAAAATTTTAACTTTATTTTACAAAAGCATAAAAATTTTAAAATTAATTATTTATTTAAAGAAAATTTATAAACTTATAAATTTTGAAGAAATTTTATGAAAGTTAGATTTTTGTTAACGATTTTGTGAAAATTATCCAAAATCTAAAAATTTCGATTTTCATTGAAATACTTTGAAAGTTAAATTTTTGTTGACGATCATATTTTGTATGAAAATTTCAATTTTCATCAAAAATTTTAAAGAAAAGGTTAGAAGAATTTTTTTTCCAAATTTTTTTAATGATATAGTTTTGTATTAGATATTCTAAATATATGAAACTTTTTTTTTATTTTTTTTAATTCAAAAATTTTGAAAAAATACTATGAAAATTATATTTCTGTTAACTATCATACTCTTTATATTTTTTAAATTTTTTTTTTAAACTCGAAATAAAAGTAATTTTTAAAATTTTGATATCATAATTCGGGCAACCCTAAATGCGAGGTTGAATTAGCTCAAAACAAAAGCACCTGGAATCAAAGAAAAATACAAATTTCATTAAATTTCGACAATGTTTCACTTACGAAATTCACTCAAATTGCTAAATACTGTGAGATGCATTCC